>NW_026869338.1:856247-979674 GCF_020745735.1 Hemiscyllium ocellatum
TGGAGATATGCTCGAAAAGTTCTTTGCGCAGAGGGTTATGGGTGCTGGGATGCGTTGCCAGCGGAGGTGGTGGAGATGAGGGACGAAAGCGTCATTTAATATGTATCCCGACAGATACGTGAATGGGCAGGGATCAGAGAGATACAGAACCTTAGAAAATAGCGACAGGTATAGATAGAGGATTTGGATTGACACAGGCTTGGAGGGCTGACGGCCTGTTCCTGTGCTGTGATTTTCTTTGTTACTTGTAAATTCTAGCGAAAAACGTCTGTTGAGACTTGACAGGAAAATGAAACCAAGATGAAATGTGGCACAGCGAAGTTTGGATAGGATAATTTATTGTAGAGAACAGAAAAATGACAAGGAGACGAAACAGTGGACATTTCGTCTGTCTTCAATGAGGAAGATCCACAAAATCTCCCAGAAATACCATGGGACCTTTTAACTAAGGCTAAAATCATTCATAAAAGTTATGAGGTAGCATTTGGAAACAGAACTGGGATGCGGATTGATAATTCTGACAGACTAGATGTAATTCAAACTAAATTTCAAGAAAACAGCAATACCACATATCGATTGCAATAGGAAACTACTGTATTTTTCTGTATTCATTCGGAAGGTTATAAATGCATTCAAAGGATTTACGAAGGAAGAAATGGGAGAGTGGGAGACTACAGGCCTATGTTTCATTCACTGTAGGGAATCTGTTGCAAACTATTGGACACGATAGTAAGTAATAGCCAACTTCAAAGAGAATTGTTCGCATTTATGAAATGGAACTAAATTTACAATTATTTTTCTTGAAGATATTTCTTGTAGATATAAACAATGGTGAATCAGTGAATGTGGTAAAGTCTTGATATTCAGGAGAAGGTTTCATCAGCATACACAGTAAGTTATGAGATAACATTAAAGCAAAGTGTATTGGGAGGAACATATGCAAACAGGGGAAGGTAAGTATTAGAGAAAATATTGGAGAGCATAGATGGCTGTAAAAGGCTGCTTGTGTGATGCAGACCTGTGTACGCTGGGTGCCACAGGTTTCAGAGCTGTGCCCCTTTAAACGCCGTCATTTAAAGGGAATCCAAATACAGACAATGAAGAATCAACTAGACTCAAAGTGTCGCTTGCTCTCTCTTTACGATGCTGTCTGACTCACTGTGATCTCTCACATGTGTTGTTTCAGATCCAGCTTCTGCAGTAATTTGCTCCAACTTAAGTAAAGACATTCTGCACTAGTAACACAGAGAGTTGGAGATATTGTAACTGGACTGTACCTGTACAATTTTGATGTTTTGATCTAAGTAAAATATACTGATCACATATACTGAATGGGCATTCTCCTGATTAATCTCTCAGATCGCAAGATGGTCTGCTGAGGAGATTTGGTCAGAGATCAAGGGGGAATCTGTGTGTGAAACTGGAGAACGCTGATTGATTGTTATATGAGAACTTCAAGTCTATTTACTTGGGAAAAGGAGGAGGTAGGTACAGAATTCAAGAATGGGCTGGGAGGCCCTTGAACAGATTGATGTAAGATGTGAACAGGGATTGATGGTTTTGGCTGATATAAAACTGTTATATCTCAGTTACATCTCAGTCCTTCTGTTGGAAACTAGGAATGAAAGACGCTGATGCAAATTTTAAATAGAATCTGGTAACAGATAAGGTGCCCGAGGACTGGAGAAACACCCTTTATAGGAAGGGTTGTAGAGATAGAACAGGAACTATAGACCAGTGTGTTTCAGATCAGTGTTTGAGAAAATTTTGCAAAAAATAGGTCGGTGGAAAAACCTGTTTGTGTGACTGGAGAACGGTGTCCCCTGATGTACCACAATGATCAGCGCTGTGTCCCTTATTATTTGTGGTATTTATAAATGATGTAGTGTGAATGTGGAGGAGGAGTTGCGGCGTAATAAGTAAGTATGTGTTTGACACAAATATTGGCTGGGTGTTTAGCAGTGAGGAGGAAGTTCTTACGTAACAGATGATACAGATGGAATGGTCAGGTGGGTGGATCAATGACAGATGGGATGTAAACCTGATAAATATGAGGTGATGCACTTTGGAGGAAGGAGTCAGACAGGAGAGTACACAATGAATGGCAGCACACCTGGAAGCTCAGAAAGTCTCTCCACACATCCGTGAATGTAGCGGAGCGGGATCAAAGGTTACGTAAGAAATCGTTGAAAACAGGAGGCATAGCGTTTACTTATCGAGGCATAGAATACAAGAACTATGTAACACTTTGGTTAGGCCAAGATGAATTACTATTTGGGGTTCTGGGATCCTCATTACAGGAAGCATGTGATTGTTCAGTAGGGGTACAGAGATTCACCAGGATGTTCCAAGGATGGAGCATATCAGCTATGGAAAGAGGTTTTATAAGCTGCAATTGTTTACTTTGGAGCAGAGAAGACTGAGGGGGACGTGATTTAGAAGGATAAGATTGCGAGGGACATGGAAAGCTGCATGGACAGAGGCAGCTGTTCCTTTTCGTAAAGGGCCAAGATCAGGAGAGCACAGGTTTAAAGGGAAGGATTTTGAGGTTTAGACAGGATTATGGGTATGTTTTTCACCCAGAGGATGTTAGGTCCGGAATGCACATCCTGCGGGGGTGGGGGGGGGGGGTGGTGGCTTGAGGATAAGTTATCAAGGATCACCTCACAACCATTTAAACGAGCACTTGAAGTGTCAAACCATTCATAGCTATGGGACTGATGTAGTAAAGTTGGAATAATATAGATCGAGCTGTAATTTTGATGCTACACAGGCTATGCTTCTGTTATTGTATGGCCGTGGAAGCTCAATCATTGAACAGCTTAAGACAGGAAGTAATAGGTTTCGAGAGAGTACATTAAACAAGCATGAAACGTTAAGCTTCTCAAAGTACAATATATCAAGATGAAATATTGTCAAAGATAATTGTAGCTCTTACAGTCCAAAACGATCGTATGGAGAACAGGAAAATGTCAGACGATGAAGCAACTACTTCAGTTCTGCCTTTATGAAGGAGAAAGAAATAAAAACTTTCAAGCAATTTTAGGTCTACTGAGAGAAAAAAAAACTGGAAATGCGATCAAATCACTAAATCAACAGTTTTTGGAGAGAATATTTGGACTGAAATCTGATAAATCCCCATGGCCTGATAATCTTTGTCTACGATTCCTCAAGGAGGTGGCCATGGTAATAATGAAGACTTTGGTTACTGTCTTCCAAATTCCTGATGATTGAATTGACAGATTTGAGAGAAGCAAATATAACCCCAGTATTTCCAAAGGAGAATGGAGACAGCAGGAAATTACAGTCTGCTTAGCATCAAAGTAGCAATCAGGACAATACAATAGTCTATAAGAAATAATGCTTTGCCAGGGAAATTGAGAATTAACTTAATTTGAAAGTAATGAACATGGATCAAGTCAATGCCAAATTATTAAAGGTGAATCATATTTGAGAAACCGAGTAGGAAATAAATTATGGCGAAGCAATAGATGCAGTGAATTGGGATATTCAGGACCTTTTTGATGAAGTCCCAAGTCTAGTGTTGTGAACATGCTACTCCTTTAACAAGGTCATGCAGTCCTTGTTTCTTTTTCAAAGATGAAAAGCAGTGAATCCGAAATGTCTGGGTTTGACAGCTCTAAAATAAAAGCACGTACAATAAGGAGCAAGCTATGCTAGTTCTAGTCCTGTGTAATGAGGCAGGAATAATTAGTGACATCATAGTTTGAAATCAACTTGGAAGGAATACTTGCAGTCTGGTTGAATTTAGAATACAGATGGAGAGTGTGAAGATAAAATCCAATACCAGGGTCCTGTCCTTCAAAAGGGGAGACTACAATAGAATGAGGGCGGACTTGGCTAAAGTCGACTGAAACCAAAGACTTCATAGTAAGAGTTGACTAGCAGTGGAGGATGTTCAAGAAATTTTCAAAGTCCTTACCAAAGTATAAACAGTGAAAAGGAAAGACTCTAAGAAAAGGGGCAATTTGCATCGGTTGTCTAAGCAATAAGCGGGGCTAACAAGTTGAAAGAGAAGGCATGCAATGTGACCAAGAACAGCAAGAACCTAGAAAATTGGAAAAGCATTAAAGGTCGACAGAAAGCAAAAGCACGAGAAGAGCTACAAAGAAAAGTAGGATAGAACACAAGAAAAAAAACCAGCACAGAATATGAAAAGAGATTGCACATGATTCCCGAAATATATAAAATGAAATTGAGTGGCTAACGAAAGTGTTGGTCCTTTAGAGGATGAGAAGAAGCATTTAGTTATAGGATATGATGAGATGACTGAGGCATTGAGCTTGTATTTTGTATCGATCTTCCTAGTGAAAGGCATTAATGATATGCCAGTAATTGACAAAGAGATGAGAGTAGATGAGGACAAGTGCATTATCATTATTACGGAGGAGGTCGTGTTGGGTATGCTAATGGATCTAAAGGCAGACGAGTCCCCGAATTAAATGCATCCCAGGATACTAAAATAAGATAGCGGGAGAAATATCAAGTACAATTGTGGTAATTTTCTAAAATATGAAGAACTCTGGGGCAGTCCCAGCAGATTGGAAAACAGCAAATGAGATGCCACAGTTTAAAAAGGCTGGTAGAGAAAAGATGGGAAATTATAAACCAGTTAGCTCAATCTGTGTAATCGGGAAGATGCTTGAGTGTGTTATCAAGGGAGAAATAGCAAGACATTTTGATAGAAATCGACCCATTGCGCAGACACAGCATAGGTTCATGAAGGGCAGGTCATGCTTAACAAGTCTTTTGGAAATTTATGAAGAAATTATGAGCAAGGTAGACAACGAATACGGTGTATCTTGGTTTCCAAAAGGTCTTCGACAAGGTGCCACACAAAAGCCTGTTGCAGAAGATAAAAATTGAAGTGTTATGGGTAAAGTATTAGTATGGACAGAATATAGGTTGACTAACAGGAAGTAAAGTGTGGGTCTAAATGAGTGCTATTCATATCTGGCAATCAGTGACTAGTGGCGAGCTTCAGGGATCAGGGTTGGCCTGCAATTATTCTCAATTTATATAAATGTTGTGGAGTTCGGAGCATCCGTAGTTTGTCAAAATTTGCAGATGACATGAAGATAAGTGGCAGAGCAACATGTGCAGAGATACTTTGAGTAAGTCGGCAAATGTCAGGCAGATGGAATACAATGTCAGTAAATGTGAATTCGTCCAGTTTGTTAGGAGTACATTTTGTTATTACTTGAGTGGTAAAACGTTGCAGCATGCTGCTCTGCAGAGCGAGCTGGATGTCCATGTGCATGAATAACACAAGGTTGGTCTGCAGATACAGCAAGTACTGAGGAAGACAAATGGCATGTTGTCTTTCGTTGCTGAAGGGATTCAATTTAAAATCAGGTAAGTTATTTTGCAGCTGTACAGGGTGCTGGTGAGGCCCCACCTGGAGTATTGCATGAAGTTTAAGCCACCTCACTTGAGAAAGAATGTATTAGCACTGGATGGGGTGCAGATGAGTTTCACCGGGTTGAATCGGGAGTTGAGGCATAATTCTTTTGTTTTTTCAGATAGTTAAGTTATTCTGTCTGCTATCCTCTTCTGTTTCTGTTGCATTCAGCTGCATCACTCCTGCAATATCCACCTTATATCTTCTTAAGTCAATGAGCAAAGGTTGGGTCTGTGCTGCTTCCTTGAAATGATTTGACGTGGTCTGTCCTGACGCATAGCAGTGTGTAACAGTTAGATATAATATACTGGCATGGGTTGAGAATGGGAGAGTTTAAAGGAAAAAGCGTACTAGTATAAACAGGACTATATATTTTGGAGTGGAAAGCAAAGACTAGCAGGAATTGATATTTGGACCCCAACTATTCAGAAAACATAACAAACATTTGTTCAGGGGCATTGTATGAAATCTTTACAAACCTACTAATTGCCCCAAATTGAGAATGTGAGTGGGTGATCAGGATGTAAAGAAATTCAAAAGGATGGAATGGGCAAATACATGGCAGGTGAAGATCAATGTGGATAGACGTGAAACTGAGCACATTGGTTAGAAAATTAGAATAACTGTTAGCATTTCAAAAGGAATTGATGTAAACCCGTTGCTCTGAGAAGAGACTTATGTGTATACTTTTGTTGACTTCTTCATCAAATTGACGGACCGAGGTTCCTATCTCATTTTTTTTATCCAGGTAGTTAATCACTTCAAAGAATATAGAGGATACAGTGTTTGGGAAAGTCAATCGAAGAGATTTTTGGCAAAAAGCTAGAGTGGGGAAGGCTCAATGTGTTGAATGACCGACCCCTTTCCCGATGTTTCTGTGCAGTCTGTGGAAAAGCTCTGTAAATGTTGTTACAAACTCTCAGATGTTAGGAAGGAAGGTTCTGAAGGGTCGACAGGTCTCTGTTTCCTGTTCCCTTTTCCGATACAGAGGCTGGTGCCGGTGTTCTGTCCGGGTTCATCCTTTAAACCTCTGAACACACGCGCGCGCGCGCGCACACACACACACACACACACACACACACACAGTCAAAAACAGATACATGCACAGATGGACAAACACTCACAGAAACGAACACACACGCAGACACACATACAGCTGCACACACACACACTCACACATTCTCAGAGAAACCTCTCACCCACACAGACACAACCGCACAAACACACACACACACCCAGAGTGACACAGACGCACAACCAGATACACAGAGACGTACATATGCCGACTGACATACACACGTACACTGGTGTCCCTCAGCCCTACATTCTGGTGTTCTATTCATCCCTTTGGACCTGCTACACAGGAGCAGATTGAGGCCACTCGAATGGTGAGGTGTAGTTTCGGAAATGTACTTGCAAAATCCAGGCAGGGTCAGGAAGTGAACCGTCACCCCCAATCCATCTTCCCATAATTTCCGCTCAAGATGTGGCTGAGACCCAGATTCGCTGGGAATACAGCTGCCATACCCCACCCAAGGTGAACTAAAAAAATCTTCTGCTCTCCTTGAATGCAACATTTATAACACAACTTCCAGGAAAATAACCAGTTACTTTCCAAAAGAATAACATGAGAACATAAGAAATGGGAGCAGGAGTAGGATATTTGACCCTCAAGCCCGCACTGTCTTTCAGTAAGAGCATGGCTGATCAACTACAGCGCTCAACTCCACTTTCCTGCTAACCCCTTGCTTCCCTCAACTTGCTGATATGTGAAAAGCCACTCCACCCCGTCAGTGTCCCTTGGATGCTGCCTGAACGGTTGTTCTTTTTCAGCACTACACTCTTTCAACACAGACACCCTACACACACACATACGCGCAGCCACCCACACCCGGATACACACACAAGCCCAGATGCAGAGAGACATGCAGGTGCACAAACAGACACACAGAGACGTACACACGCCGACCGACGCACGCATTCAGGCATGCGCGCGCGCACACACGCAACACCCAACACACACACTCAAAACACACAGAGCCACAGATGTCACCAGTTTCATCATTTCCCCTCCCCACACCATATTCCACATCCAACCCAACAATTCAGCCCTCCCCTCGTGAACTGTACAATCTGTTGTTCTTCGTTCCCACCTATCCACTCACCTTCCACTCTAAACTATCACCTTCACCCACCTTCATTTAACAATCGCTTTCCCAGCTACTTCCCCCCCCAGCACCACCACCTTCCCAGCTAAATTCCCCCCATCAGCACCACAGGGATTATGCTCGATATTTCAACTCTCCTGCTCCTTGATGCTGCTTGAACAGTTGCGCTTCTTCAGCACACACACACAGATGTATACAGACACACAGGCACACACACACCCAGAACAAGGACACACACTAACACATACAGATACACAAAGACATGCATACACACGCAGACGCACATATATACACACAGCTGCACACAGAGGCATACAAACACATTCACACACACACACAGATGAACACACACACACATTGACGCACACAAACACATACACGCACGCGCACAAACACACGCACGCACACGTACATTTAATTAAATGCAATGTTTAGTGATTTACCTTTACAAATAATCTTAGATGTAAGAAAAGATTGAAAAGTCCTAAAACACACCAACAGAGCATGGCATTGTATCACTTTCAGCACAAGAGGGAGAGGCAGCGGGAGAGGGAGGGCAGGAAGGGAGGCTTTGAACACCTTTCAATGATTCACCCCAAAACAAAACAGTTCCCATTCCACACAGATGCAGAAATAGAGATGTAAACATAGATACACACACTAATGCAGAACACACAAAGAGATAGATACACATATAGAGACAAATCGACATACGCGGACAGAAATATGCAGATGCACACAAACACACATGGAAGCATAGAGTTATACAGGAGATTTGAAAACAGATATATCAGCCCATACACTCAATTCTAACGATAATCTCAAACTAAATTATTCCCACGTTCCAGCGCTTGGAACTTATTTTCCCAATCCTTCACATATTCTTGTACTTAATAAAATGTCTTAAACGTTGTAACTTTACCCACATCTATCACTTCTGAAGATGTTCATGCCATACATGAACCAAACGATGTGTAATCACAATGCACTTCATAAGTCCTGATCAGGTATACACAATAACTCTGTGGGAAGCTCGATTGCTGGAAATCTTGATGAGATGTTCTTATCATCAATAGCCACAGCTGAGGTGCTGGAATATATGAGACTGACTAAACGTGGTGTGATTATTAAACAAACTGGCAAGGAAAAGCCAGGGAACAATAGACAAGTGAGCCTGACTTCGGTGGTGGGCACCTTGTTGGAGAGAATCTAACGACAGGATTTACATGTATGTGGAAAGGCAAGGACTGATAATGCATTAATTATTTCTGAAGAAGTAGCAAAAGACATTGATGAGGGCAGAGCAGTGGACATGATCTATATTGGCTTCAGTAAGGCTTTCAACAAGGTTCCCCATGAAAGACTTGTTAGCAAGGTGAGATCTCATGGAATACAAAGAGAACTAGCCATTTGGATACAAAACTGGCTCAAAGATAGAAGACAGAGCGTCGTGGTGAAGGGATTTTTTCAGACTCTATGCCCGTGACCCGTGGTGTGTCATAAAGATTGGTGCTGGTTCCACTGCTGTTCATCATTTACATAAATGATTTGGATGTGAACACAGGATGTATCATCAGTAAGTTCGTATTGGATACCAAAAGTGAAGGTACAGAGGACAGAGAAAATGATTACCTCAGATTATAACGGGATCTTGATCAGATGGACCAATGGGTTGAGGAGTTGCAGATGGAGATTAATTTAGATAAATGTGAAGTGCTACATTTTGGAAAAGAAAATCAAGGCTTAGTTCATACATTTAATGTTCAATCCCTGGGGAGTGTTGCTAAACAAAGAGACCTTGGAGAGCAGGTTCATGGTACTTTGAAAGTGGCGTTGCAGATATAAAGGATATTGAAGAAGGTGTTTGATATGTTTGTCGTTGTTGGACAGTGTATTGAATATAGGATTGGAAGGTCTTATTGCGGATGTGCAGGACATTGGTTTGGTCACTATTGAATACATCGTGCAATTACAGTCTCGCGCTTCGAGGAATGATGTGTGAAACCTGAAAGGATTCAGAAAATATTTACAAAGATATTGCCAGGATTGGATGTGTTGAGATTTATGGAGGGGCTGAATATGCCAGGGTTATTTTCTCTGGAGCATCAGCGGTGCGAAGTAATCATACAGGATTATATACTCACAAGTGGAATGGATAGTGCCAATAGTCAATGTCTTTTCCCCGAGTTAGCACGCTCCAAATCTAGAGGACATAGGTTGAAGGTCAGAGGGAAAACTTAATAGAATCTAAGGGACAACGTTTTCAATGACAGGGTGCTGTATATGTAACAAGCTGCCAGAGGAAGTGCAGGCTGGGAAAATTACAACACTTAAAAGGCATCTGGTCGGGCACATGAATGGGAAGTTTTTAGGGGGATATGGGCCAAATGCTGGCAAATGCAACTACATTAATGTCGGACATCAGTTTGGCAGGGACAAGTTGGGTAGAGCTGGGTAGCTCTATGACACTGTGTCTTCTGTAAACCTTCCTCCTGTCATCTTCAAATTACCCCCAGTCTTGAAATCCACCACCCGAAGGAAAGGACCCTTCCATTCAATATTATCTATACCTCTCATTGTTTTATAAACTCTATAAGGTTGGTAAGGTCGCAACTTCTCAGCTGCAGTGGAAAACGTCCTTGTCCATCGAGACTCGCCTTATAACCTAAACACTCCATTCCCTGCAACAGGGAGAAAGTGAGGACTGCAGATGCTGGAGATCAGAGCTGAAAAATGTGTTGCTGGAAAAGCTTAGCAGATCAGGCAGCACCCAAGGTGCAGGAGAATCGATGTCTCCGGCATAAGCCCTTCTTCAGGAATGAGGAAGGTGTGCCAAGCAGGCTAAGACAAAAGATATGGAAGAGAGACTGGGTTGTGGTGGTGGTGGGGGGGTGGGTCGTGGAATGCGATAGGTGGAAGGAGGTTAAGGTGAGTGTGATAGGCCGGAGAGGGGTGGGGGTGGAGAGGTCGGGAAGTAGATTGCAGGTCAAGAAGGCGGTGCATCGCCCGAGTTTTCGGACTGATATAAGTGGGAGGAGGGGAAATGAGGAAGCTGGAGAAATCTGCATTCATCCCTTGTGTTTGGAGAGTTCCTAGGCGGAAGATGAGAGCAAGTATTAAGAAGGTCGCACAGAGCTAGTGAAAGAATTACTGACTATTCGTCGAAGCTGTTTAGATTCTGGCAAGGATCCTGCAGACTGGAGAACAACTTTTGTAAACTTAAACATTTAAAACTGGACGGAGAGAACAAACAGAAAACTAAATAGCTTAATGTCAGCTGTGAGAAAAACATCGTAACCTTTTATAAGGAATGTGACAACTAGACACTTGGAAAATAATGATATGATTTTCACCAGGGTCCCTGTTCCCTAGTATTTCAGGAAGTTAGTTTTCTGCATATTCTTCTGTGGAGACAGAACCAATGTATTCCTCTCAGCAGGCAGGTGGCTCCTATCAGCTTGTGATATATCAGAGGACTGCATCCGGACATGTCGCTCACTCCTGCCTGGAAAGTTCCAGACTCAATCCAATACACTTCATGGTGATAGATATGTCATCCACTCTGCCTGGAAAGTTCCAGAATCAATCCAGTTCACTTCGTGGTGAGTGTCAGCACAGTCCTGTCCCTGGTGTGAGTTATAAGGAGGGGACACAGCTCAGTGACCACCTCATTTTTTTGAAAGACATTAGTTTCACATTTTACCTTGGAATTTGTCCAGCTCAGACAAATGCTACTGGAAATTCCAGGTAAGAACAACAAGTGCCCTGGCCCTCGCTGTGTTCACAGCTTCTCTTCTGTGTAGCCACGATTCCACGTGTTTATCCATCGACCCAGAACACTCTGTAAATGCAGTGCTCATATCTCGTCCAGAATGGGTCACCATACCCTTGGGTATCCCTGAATAGCAGGGCAGCAGCTGATGACACAAACCCCGTCAAAAGCGTCCATAGAACGTCTCCTTACTCTGTAATTACTGGAGCAAGTCAAATGCCTACACACGATGCACCCAATCAGTGGTGAAAATGTTTATGTTCTTAGCAGAAAAAAAAAAGTTACATCTCTGCACTGCTGTACAGTTACAGTTCATTTCGCCAAACAATCAGTTGACAATGTGGCATTTCGTTTCTTTGTATCTCAGCAACTCTAAGGGCGGCACCAGTATTGCCGATGGAGTTGATCATTACACACAGAGAAGAAAGACAGAGGGAGTATAACTCAATGTAGTGGTTCTGTTCGCCGAGCTGGATGTTTTTGTTGCAAATGTTTCGTCCCTGGCTAGGAGACGTCATCAGTGCTCTGGAGCCTCCTGCGAAGCGCTCTTTGATGTTTCTTTCGGTATTTCTAGTTCTGTCCTTGCCGCTTCTGGGTGTCAGTTTCAGCTGTCCTTGTAGTGTTCTATATTGGTCCAGGTCGATGTGTTTGTTGATGGAGTTTGTGGATGAATGCCATGCCTCTAGATTCCCTGGCTGTTCTCTGTCTGGCTTGCCCTATGAAAGTAGTGTTTTCCCAGTCGAATTCATGTTTGCTTGTTGTCTGAGTGTGTGGCTACTAGGGATAGCTGGTCGTGTCGTTTTCGTGGCTAGTTGGTTTCATGTATGCGATCGTTATCTGTCTCCTGTTTGCCCTTTATATGTTTTGTGCAGTCCTTGCATGGTATTTTTTAAACACATTAGTTTTGCTCATGTTGGGTATTTTGGCTCCTTTGTTCTAGTAATTGTTGTCTGAGCGTGGCTGTTGGTTTGCGTGCCGTTATGAGTCCTAAGGGTCGCAGTAGTCTAGCTGTCAGTTCTGAAACGCTCCTGATGTATGGAAGTGTGGCTAGTCCTTGGGGTTGTGGCATGTCCTCGTTCCGTGGTCTATCTCTTAGGCATCTGTTGATAAAGTTGCCGGGTATTCATTTTTGGCGAATATCTTGTATAGGTGTTCCTCTTCCACTTTTCGCAGTTCTGCTGTACTGCAGTGTGTTGTACTCTTTTGATAGTGTCCTGATGCAGCTTCGTTTGTGTGTGTTGGGGTGGTTACTTCATAGTTTAGGACTTGGTCTGTGTGTGTTGTTTTCCTGTGTACCCTTGTGGTGAATTCTCCGGTTTCGGTGTTCTCTGTACTATCACGTCAGGAATGGGGATTGGCTATCCTTTTCTACTTCTCTCGTGAATCGGATTCCTGTGAGTGTGGCGTTGATGATCCGGTGTGTTTTTTCTATTTCCGTGTTTTTGATGATTACGAACGTGTCATCGACATATCTGACCCAGAGATTGGCTGAATTTGTGGTAGGGCTGTTTGTTCTAACCTTTGCATAACTGCCTCTGCTATGAGTCCCGAGATTGGTGATCCCATGGGTGTTCCATTGATTTGTTCGTAATCTGTTTGTTAAATGTAAAGTGTGTAGTGAGGCACAAGTCTAGTAGTTAAGTATGCCGTCTTTGTTGATAGGTTCCGCCTCCTGTTTTCTGTTCTGTATGTCCAGTAGGTTGGCTATTGTTTCTCTGGCTAGGTTTTGTCAATCGAAGTGAACAGTGCCGTCACGTCGAATGAGATCATGGTTCTTCTTTGTCTATGTGTGTATTCCTGATGGCGTCGAAGAATTCCTGTGTTGATTGTATGGAGTGTTTGGATCCGCTGACCAGGTGTTTCAGTTTCGGTTGTAGTTCTTTGGCCTGTTTATATGCTGGTCTCCCTGGTAGTGATACTATGGTCTGAGTGGGATGTCTGGTTTGTGTACTTTAGGTAGTCCATAGAATCTGGGGGTGTTGTTGCTTTCCGTTTCATTCTTCGTGGTCAGCTTTGGTTTATCTGTCCTTTTTTTTGTAGATTCCTTAGTGTTTATTTATTCTATTGGTGATTGTGTGTGGGGTCAGAATCCTTCATTTGGTAGGTGTTGGTGTCTGCTAGTAAGGTGTTGTGCTTTTTTGATGTAATCTTATTTATCTAGGATGACAGTCATTCTGCCTTTGTCTGCTGGTAGTATGATTATGTTCTTATCATTCCTAGTGCTTTCAGTGCTTCCCTCTCCTTGGTGTTGAGGTTATGTGTTTGTCTTTTCTTATCATCATAGACACGACCGTTTGTTTCTCACTGTTTGTGGTGTCTGTCTCTTCAGTCAGTCCATTGTTCCTGATGTGCATTCTAGTGCTGCTAGGAAGTCTGCTGTCTGGCATCCCTGTGGTTGTAGTTGAGTCCCTTTGTCAGTATAGTTCTTTCCATGTCTGTGGGAGAGGTTTTTAACCCAGGTGTGTGTTGTAGTGTCCTCTTTTTGTGTGTTAGTTTGGCAGTTTTTCTTTTAGTGCAGCCTTGCATGGTATTTTATAAACTACATTAGAAATATCGAGACATAAAGAATTCAGGGCAAAAGGAAACTCCTGTCTGAACATTCTTGTTCCTCTTGTATTTTTATGAGTGAGGATTCGGAAATTTTATAGAAATGAAGTGGAATTTGTGACTGAAACTGAAGATAACAGGATATGTACTTATTAAAAATAAATAACAGAAATAGCAATAACCTTCACCACCGCTAAAAGAATTGACAGAAATAGGCTTATCGAGGACACCAATAAATAGCGAGTACACGATAGTAACCTGCCTGAATAATCATCAGTACGGCTCGTATCCGCAAATCTAACCTTGCTCAACCCTGAGAAAGCAAGTATAGAAAAAACAAACATTAACTACTGTCCATTGTTGGAACATTCGAGTCTAATGCTCTCAGCTGCTGATCCATGATGGAACATTCCCGTCTATTGTTCTAAGATTCTCTCCTCCCCCTCTCTCACCCTGCATTGCTGACCCCAATCATCTTGGAGGATGACGCTGCCGCTGAAAATATGAATATCCTGGGGTTGAAGGAAACCCCTGACTAATGGAAGAGGAAACTCTTCAATGACACTATTAGTACCATGGAGACTGACATCAACCACAGTCAATGTACAAACTGTGTGGAGTTTGCACGTTCTCTCCGTGTCTGCGTGGGTTTCCTCCGGGTGCTCCGGTTTCCTCCCACAGTCCAAAGATGTGCGGGCCAGGTGAATTGGCCATGCTAAATTGCCCGTAGTGTTAGGTAATGGGTAAATGTATGGTATGGTTGGGTTCCGCTTCGGTGGGTCGGTGTGGACTTGTTGGGCCGAAGGGCCTGTTTCCACACTGTAAGTAATCTAATCTATACAATTAAAACCAGGTCTTTGGCAGTGTTGTAGAACAGTGACCTAGGCCGTCTGGTATATTTCTTTAAAATTTGCATCTCAAAAACCTCGTGTGGTTAAGAAGCTGTTTGCATTGGTCAGATCTATGATTATCGGAATTGGGACGTCATGTTGAGGTTGTATAGGACATTGGTGAGACCTCTTCTGGAATACTGTGTCCAGTCTGGTCACCCTACCCGCTCATTTCATAGGCACACCACCCTCTGGGTGAAAAACAACCCCTGAGGTGACTTTTAAATATGCCCTTCTCATTAAACCTATGTCCTCTAGTTTTGGTCTCCACTACCCTTAGAAAGAACCTTGACTTTTCACTTTAATATTACTGACCTTGATATAATTCAGCCGGAGAGGGTTCAGAAGAGATGAACCTGGATGTTGCTGGGAAATGGACGGATTGAGCTACAAGGAGAGGTTGGGTAGACTGGGACTATTTTCACTGGAGAGTATGAGATTAAGGGATAACTTTACAGAGGTTTATAAAATAATGAAGGGTACAGATAAGCAGAAGGTCTGATGTCTTTTCCATCGAGTTGGGGATTCAAAACTGAGGGATATTTTAAGGTGCGAGGAAAAAGATTACAAAAGTCAGGAGAGGTAATTATTTTAGACAGAAGCTGGCTTGTGTGTGTAATGAACTTCCAGAGGAAGTAGTGAAAGCAAGGACAGTTACAACGTTTAAAGGACATTTAGATCAGTGCATGGATAAGGTATCAGTTTGGATGGTGCAGTGAGCAGATATCCTCTCCCTCCCCTTCTCTGAATGAATCTCTGTTGGTTTTCCCCCCTCTGCCAATGCCAGTGCAGTGGCGTGTGGAGGCCAGAGGAGGGTGGCATTGCATCACTTTAAGCACCACAGAGACTTCCAGACCTGCCCCACACAAGAGACACAGATACACACACAGCAATTGTTAGGACACGGCGTAAAGTTCATCTGATAATTTAAATTAAACATAAAGAAATGCTCAATTCGCCTCGTAAACTGTTAAAATATGAGTGACAGTTCTGCCAAATTCCACTGTTGAAATAAAAACATCAAGTTATTTTTTGATTCTGAAAGTGAACATTTTACATCAACTATTCACAACTCTGGGACCCCCTTTCCCTTAACTGTTTATTGCCCAACGCCAGCTCTACAGCAATATACTGTTTCTAGTTCTGCCATCCTCTCATGCCACAGGTGCTTGTAAGCTCTCAATTCAGAACGGCATTCACCCTCTCTTAAAGGTACAGTACACGCTTTCAACATCATCACATTATAATCTGATGAATATAGATAAGTGGAACATATCCGGATTTCTCTTGCTCTGTGGTTTGTCAATATTTCATCTACTCCGTCTCGTATATGTCATGTTTTTTTGTTGCTCCAGTGACAGCATGTCATTATTCGACTCTGTCCGTGGGAAATATATCAGTATTTCACTTGGTCACACATGTGTGTGTGGGTCAGGATTTCAGTTGTATCATGGGGACTGTGACGCTATGGCAATCTCAATGTTTGTAGATGGCACCGAACCTGGAAGAATTGTAAAGTCTATGGAGGACAGTGTGGAACTCTAACAGGGAAATCACACATTGGTTTCGAGTTCAGGTTTTTGGCAGGTGGGGATCAGTGCAGAGCTGTGTGAGGTGTTGCACTTTGGTAGGAAAGACAATGAAAGACAGGTTAAAGCAGGCTGTGCCATTATAAAGTGGGTGCAGGAACAGAGAGCACTGCATGTATATGAGCACAGATTATTGAAGATGTCAGGACAAGTGAGGAGAGCAGTCACTATCACAGATGAGTTTCAGTATCTGAGCTGTTTACAGGAGGAGGCGTAGGAGGGAGTCTCGGTGCTCCCTTCCTGGGAGGTGGTGATGATGATGTGTTTTGAGCCCACCCTCTTTCCCACCGAGACCGTGGGGATTCCATTTGTACCAGGTCGACACTAAAGGGAGATGGCATCAGGGCCACGGCTTCCAAGTTGTGCCGGGAGGAAACGGAACTGCCAGTGGTTTTAAAGTGAGAATTGCCCTTCATTGAAGATTGCTCCTTACTCGGTCGTTGGGACGTGGATGTCTCAGAATCTCCACACGAGGCGTCCCGGTCCTCTCCGGCTCCTACCAGGGTCCTCCCCACATGGCGGGGGGAGGGGGGTGAGGGAACGGGAAACAGGCACTCCACCACTCGGCTTGGCCCTTTCTATCCTATTCCAGACTGCTTTCCTGGAATCGGAGAAAGTGTGGGAGAAAGGGATGGTGGGAGTGAGGGCGGGAGTGGGTGGCCCCGCGTGCAGTGCTGGTGTAGATGGGGGACAGGTACATGGTGAGGTGTCCGGAGGGAGTCAGTCCACTGTGTTGTGTCCATGCAGAACTATTCGTGTTGGGGGGGGGGGTGTTAAAATGGATGAAGGGAGAGGGGGGAGGGGGGGGGGGGAGAGAGAGAGAGAGACAGAGACAGAGACAGATACAGAGACAGAGAGACAGAGATAAAGACAGAATGTGCAACAGTGAGAGTGGAGCAGGAATCATGTTCGGGGGTTGGTGCTGTAACAGATATACAGTGAGTGTGAGGGAACAGAGAGAATACAGTCACGCTTATCCTGACAGATCAGGCAAGGTTACTGATGTATGTCCTGTATTGCTGGACATTACTTCAGATCGCAGATACTGCAGTGAGCTGGGTGGGGAGCTCAGATCTTGCTCGGTGGATCTAGTGGCGTGGCCTCCTTTGGGAAGAGAATGGTCCCCTCTGTACTAGACCATCCACCAGGAGCTCCGTGCCCCTGTTGACAAACCATGGTGCAATTGCCCCTTATCTGTCATGCTTGGGGTAAACTGTGCAGGGCAGCTCCTAACGGCGAAACCTCAAACATGTGCCCATTGGCTTGTTAATGATGAATCCAGTGCCAGGGATCATACTATATCCAGGAGTACCCGGGCGATGGTGAGAACCTCCAGCTATGATGGATGTCAGAATCGGGCTGGCATTGAATGAAAGGGTCATCAAGGGGTGGGGCGGGTAGTTAATGAGGTGAGTTCCTTAAGATAGCACCAGGAAACTAGCTCAGCCTCAGCAGATAATCCCTCTGTCACACTCAAGGAAAATCAAACAAAGATAAATTATTGTTAGAATCTGCCCAATGAGTCATAGATTCTGTTGAAACTAATTCCAGTTACAAAGATACAGAACACATGTTCATCTGACCTCACACCAATATAACTTTTTTGCCATCAATCCAGGGAAGACTGGCTCATGTATACGATGTTATCGTTACGTCTATATTTAAGCACTCTGACACCTGGGAACACTTCCTTCCATGACACTGTCTCTGTCTCCCCCTCTCTGTCTCTACCACAAACCCCTCCAATGTGGTGACATTTAAACTGATTCCACAGCCACCTCTCTCTGGCAGTGATGTTCACACCCACAGCACCTCCTTGTTCAGGTACAATGGAGATTATGGAGCTGTAAATGGATGGGAGTTGTACATCCTGTTACTTCAAGAATGGGATGAAGTTTCCCCACACTGGGCAGGGATCTAGCACGTTGTTAATGATCAATCACTGGGATGGTGTACACAATTCTAAATGCTGGGAGGAAATTGCTCCTGTTTTACACATCAATGCACTGGGGTGGTGTACAATGTCCGGCATGCTGTGAGGGTAACTGCTCCTGATTTACAGACCAATGGATTGGGGTGGTGTACATAGTCATTCATGCTGGGAAGGTAACTGCTCCTTGTTTACAGATCAATGCACTGAGGTGGTGTACACAGCTCTACATGCTGGGAGGGTAACTGTTCCTGGTTTACAGATCAATGCACTGCAGTAGAGTACACTTTTCTACATGCTGGGAGGGTAACTGCTCCTGGTTTAAAGGTCAATGCACTGGGGTGGTGTACACTGTCCTACATACTGGAAGGGTAACTTCTCCTTGTTTATTGATCAAAACACTGGGGTGGTGTACACAGTAATACATGCTGGGAGGGTGACTGCTCCTGGGTTACAGACCAGTGCAGTGGGGCGGTGAACAAAGTTTTACATACTGGGAGGGCAACTGCTCCTGGTTTACAGATTAATTCACGGGTAATCACTGCACGGGTCGCTGTGCTGGTCAGACTATCTGGTTGAAGTTTATCGACAATGCAATGAAGTGGTTTGTGTAGCTCCTTATGCTGGATGGATATTGGTTTCAGGTTCACACATTCCTGCCCTGCTGTGGTCTGGTACAGCTCCCGGTGCTGTACAGATGTCTAGTCCAGAATTATATATCACTGCACTGCTGTGGTCTGCTCTTCTCCTGGTGTCGGACAGTTGTCTAGTCCGGGTTTATAGATCAATGCATTGCTGTGGTCTGCACACTTCCCGGTGCTGGACAGATATCGAGTCCGGGTTTATACGTCAATGCACTGCTGTGGTCTGCACAGCTCCTGGTGATGGACTGATATCTAGTCTGGGTTTATAGATCAATGCCCTGATCTGATCTGTGCAGTGTTCCACTCTGGTCAGATTGCTGGCTTGCATTAACCCGGGCAATGAATGATTCTAGACAGATTGCTGGATTGTATTGACCAGGGCAATGAATGAATCTAGACAGATTGCTGGGTTGTACTGACCAGTGCAATGGATGAATCTGCACAGTGTTCCACTCTGGTCAGATTGCTGGGTTATACTGAACAATACACTGGCCGGGTCTACACCGTGTTCCACGTGAACAGAAATCTCCTCTGGGTTTATGGTGTCGGGGCTGGTTCTGTGAGGTGGATTGAGAATGTGGTATGTCTAACCATTTCAGCTGATCTGGCAATGTCTTTAGTTCCCATTCCTGAGATTGGGCCCTCCGTCTCTCACTCCATTAATGTTACAGTGTGTCCTGGCACAGTACATCATGTTGGTGGGGTGGGTAGTGGGGAAAGGTGATGGACAGGTCAAGGAGTTCCCCAGAACGTTCTGTCCCCAACATTCTATAACTGACGTTTCCCGGAAAGTTCTGTCCCCAACATTTTATAACTGACATTCCCGGAACGTTCTGTCACCGACATTCTATAACCATCATTCCATGGAACGTTCTGCCCCCGAAATTCTATAACTAACATTCCCCGGAACGTTCTTTCCCTGACATTGTTTGTGAACGGCCGGGTGTCAGTGAATCGAACAAACGATAAGATCCCGAGAGAAGAGATCCCGTTCCAGGGAGAAGGAGACACTGTTCCGAAGAACCCTCAGGCAGATAAACGGGTGAATACGTTTTCCCTGCGTTTACATTTCTTCACGACAGGGATCGACCACAATTTAGACCAAAATACAAAAATTCCCAAACTCCGTTTGTCTTCAGGAAACTGGGAGAGAATCCTTCAGGACAGCAACGTTTCCACCCTCCGTATTAGGAACTGGGAAGGAGTGACCTGTGTCTGCTCTCGAGTGATCGAGTGTATGGGAATGTTCGAGAAACCATCTGTCCTTATGGAAGTGTCTCTGTGTGTTTGGGAGGGAGGGTTTCTTGTGTTTTATGTCAGATTTTTGTCAGTCATTCCGACGTTCCCATTTGTTATTCCAGCTCCAATTATTTTAATAAATCCCTGAATACAGGGACACATTTGAAAATCTCACTGGGTCCCCGATCAACCGGGTCCCTTTGCCTCCAGGCTGATGGATAATGGGTTTGTTTTCCCTTCCTCACAGTTAACGTAGTGACCATCTACGTCCTGCTTTATAAAGATTGTGGATTGTCTCCATGTGTCAGACGTTACCTGGGGGCCATGGCAGCGGCGGATCTCCTGGTCATTATCCTCGACCTGATCCTGAGACACATTCCCATTGTATATCCGGAACAGTTTAATTTCCTGAAGGACTCCGTCCCCGTGTGTAATATCCACGCCGTCCTGCTTTATGCAGCCACTGACTGCTCTGTCTGGTTCACCGTCACTTTCACCTTTGATCGGTTTGTGGCCATTTGTTGCCAGAAGCTGAAAAGTAAATATTGCAGTGAGAAAACGGCGGCTGTGGTTCTGGGAGCTGTGACTGCGCTGAGCTGTTTAAAGAACATCTTCTGGTATTTTATGTTCACAGCTCGGTATTGGCTGGGCAACCTTCCCTGGTTTTGTGATGTAACAGTCCCTGTTCTATTATCCAATGTCTGGATCGCAATCGAGTTCCTCCACCACATTATTACCCCGTGTGTCCCATTTCTCCTGATTCTGCTGCTCAATGTTCTCACCGTCAGACACATTTTAGTGACCAGCAGAGCCCGCAGGAGACTCCGCGCTCACACCAATGGGAACGCTCAGTCTGACACAGAAATGAGAAACCAAAAAAAATCCATCATTTTACTGTTTGTGATCTCGGCCAATTTCGCCCTGTTATGGTCAATATTAATGTTGTATTCTATATGGTTCCGGATGTGGTATATTGGGTATCAGTCTTTGTATCTCGATTTTTTTGTGCAGGAATTGGGCTTCATGCTGCAGCTCCTCAGTTGCTGCACAAACACCGCGATTTATGCCGTGACCCAGACTAAGTTCAGGCAGCAGCTGAAGAATGTGCTGAAATATCCCTTCATCCAAATCCATCCATCCATCAAATTCCCTCATTAATCACACCATCCGGGATTTTCTCATTTGAGTTCAGTGTTTCAGCGATGGAGCAGCCTGTCACTATGGTAACAGACTGAGGGTAGCGCTGGTTTGTCTATCTTTATCCCACAGGGAGGATACAGGGAAACATTTCAATGTTTCTCACAACTCAGAGGCCAGTGAGAAAATGCACCATCCAAATGACTGTATCCATCACTTCAAATTGTAAACAATAAAAATGTGGATTAAAGCGTGCCGAGCAGCAGAGTGACCGATGTTGTTGTGTGTCTTTGTGTTGACGAAGCTGAGCTGGAGAGAGACAGACTCAGCCCCATGCCCTGGTTCTCAGGGAAGGGGAGGGCGCCGCGCCCTGAGCTCAGGAGCTGGGGTTAACTCCCTCTGTCACCCCACTACAACCTGGCCTCCCGATTTCCTGTCCCCTAATCTTTCTCCTCATCTCTCTCTCTCTCTCTCTCTCTCTATTTGCACTCTCACTCTTTCTCATCACCTCTCCCTTTCACTCTCCCACGTCTCGCTCTCTCACAAGCACACCTCTCCCCGTTTTCTCCACCTGCACTGACTCCTCTCTCCCTCACGGTCACTCTCACTTTCCTGCCTTCTCTGTCGCCCTCCCGCAATTCAGTCTCTATACCATTTTCCCCCTCCTCTCCTCCTACATTGCTTTGCCCTCTTACACCCACACCCACCCCGACACACATACTCACCACCAACCGCCCCAGGCTCTGGGTTAGAGGAAGAGAGAAGGATCAGGGAAACAGATTCTGACAGAGAGGAAGGGAGGGAGGGACAGTAGGGAGAGAGATTCAGTCAAAGAGAAACAGATCGAGAGATACCGAGGGAGGGGGATCGAGTGTCAGAGAAAATGGAGAGATAGTGAAGGATCAGGGTGAGATAGAGGGGCAAGGGAGAGATAGGGTGAGGGAGAGAGAGAGAGAGACGGGAGTGGATAATGAGAAAGAGAGTGTCGTGGGAGGGGGTGAGAGAGGGAGCGATGCAGCGAGAGCGAGAAATAGAGGAAGTGAAACAGCAAGAAAGAGTGGGAGACAGAGACAGACAGAGCGAGAGTGAGGAAGTGGGCAAGACCTATAGAAAGGAGCGAAGAGAGAGAGAAAGTGGGCAATAGATATTGTGGAGGGGAGAGAGAGAGGCAGAGAGAGAATGAGAGTGCGAGAGAGTCAGGAGGTGAGAGATATAGGAGGCAAGAAAGAGTGGGATGGCAAGAGAGAGAGAGATAAAGGAGGCGAGAGAGACGGTCGAGAGAGAGGGGGGCAGGAGACACATTGAGACATATGAGGCAAAAGAGAGAGAGAGAGGAATGAGACGGAGAGGACGAGAGAGAGAGAGGGAGAGGGCGGGAGAGAGGAGAGGCGAGAGAGAGAGAAAGAGAGGGGGGCGAGAGAGAGGGAGGTGGTGAGCGAGAGAGTCGGGGCGAGAGAGAAGTGGGGCACGAGAGAGGCAAATGAGAGAGAAAGAAAGTATTTGACAGAGAAGCAAGGCAAGAGAGAGAAGAGGTGTGAGAGAGGGGGCAAGAGAGAGAGAACCGAAAGAGAGCAAGAGAGAGCGTTAGGGCGAGAGAGAGAGAGCAAGAGACAGCGAGGGCGAGAGAGAGAGAGAGAGAGAGAGAGGTCGAGGGAGAGAACCAGAGAGAGAGAGAGAGATGATGTGAGAGAGGAGTGAGAGAGGAATGGCAAGGAGGAGAGAGGGTTGCGCGAGTGGGGGTTAGAGAGAAAGGGAGCGAGAGAGTCAGAGAGGGTGAGAGTGAGTGCGAGCACGAGGGGGCAAGAGAGAGCGAGAGAGAGGGAGAGACAGAGCGAGAGTGAGAGGGGGAGAAAAGGGGAGAAGAAGAGTATGAGGGCCAGAGAGAATGGGCAAGAGCAAGCGAGAGAAGGGGGGAGAGAGATAGGTCGAGAAGGAGTGTGAAGGGGGCGAGAGAGGGGGTGAGAGAGCGGGCAGAATGCGAGAGGGTGGGCAAGAGAGGACGTGAGAGAGAGGATCGGGAGAGTTTGTGAGAGAGAGGGGTGAGAGAGGGACGCGAGCAAGTGGGCGATAGGTGGCCAGAGGACGGGGAGAGAGGTGGGTGAACGCGGAGGTGGGGCAGGCGTTCGAGGCGGGTGAGAGAAGGAGCGAGAGAGGGGGCGAGAGAGGGGTGCGAGACAATCGAGAGAGGGGCGAGAGAGAGAGGGGGCGAGAGAGGGAGGTGAGATTGGGAGTCGAGAGAGGGCGTCAAGAGAAGAGGCGAGAGAGGGGTGCAAGAGAATCGGGGATGGGGTGAGAGAGAGGGGTAAGAGCGGGGGATGCGAGAGGGGCAAGACGGGGGGGGCGAGAGAGGGGGCAGAGAGGAGGGCCAGAGACGGGGCGACGTGGGTGTGCAATGGTGTTGGGGAGTTTGGGTGAGACGGGACGAGAGGTAGGGCGTGCAGACAGGGAGAGAGATAGGATGTGGGCGAGAAAGGGGGCGAGAGAGGGGGCGAGTGTGTTTGCGGGAGAGGCAGAGGGAGAGCATGTCGGAAGAGTGGGCTAAGAGAGTGTTGTGAGAGAGAGGGGCGAGAGAGCGGAGCAAGAGAGACAGACAAGAGAGAGTTGCGAGAAAGTGGGGCAAGCGACTGGGGAGAGAGAAGGATGGTGAGAGAGAGGTGCCCAGAGAGGGTATGAGGGGGATTCAGGAGGGGGGTGAACGATGATACGAGAGACATGGGAGAACGATAGGACGTGGGTGAGAGAGAGGAGGGTGAGAGAGGCTGCGAGGGAGATAAAAATGGTGAGAGAGGGGGGCAAGAGAGGGTGGCAAGAGACAGGGCAAGAGAGAGGGCAAGAAAGAGAGGTGGGAAAAGAGAGGTTCGAGGGAATGGGCGAGAGAGTGGGCGAGAGAGGGGGACGAAAGAGGGGCTAGAGATGCAGTGCGAGACGTGTGTGAGAAAGCACGCAGAGAGAGACGCGGGAGAGTGGGAGAGAGGGTTCGAGATGTAGTGTGATGGGGAGAGAAATGGGTAGAGAGATAGGAGGTGGACAAGAGAGAGGGGGCGAGAGAGAGGGGAGAGAGTGAGGGAGGAGAGAGGGGAGGGTGAGAGAGGACAGAGAGAGGAGGCGCAAGAGCGTGGACAGAGAGCAGGGCCAGAGAGGCGGGCCAGAGAGGGGCTCAAGAGAGGGTGGCTATAGAGGTGAATTAGCACGCAGGTCTTGAGTGGGGGGTGTGAGAGGGTGCGAGAGAGGGGGGCAAGAGAGGGGGGCCAGAGAGGGGGTCGAGCGAGTGGGCGAGAGGGGCGAGAGGGTGCATGAGATGGGGAGAGAGATAGGATCCGGGTGAGAGTGAGGGTGCGAAAGAGGGGGAAGAGAGGTGGAGATGGGTGGGAGAGAGAATGGCGAGACAGGATCGAGAGGGGGCAAAAGAGAAGATCAAGAGGGGGCAAGAGAGGGGGCGAGAGTTTAGATTGGGGCTAGAGAGGGCTTCGAGAGAGGGGCAAAAGAGAGGATGAGAGAGGGGCGAGAGAGAGAGGGGCAAGAGTGGATCAAGAGACCGGGTGAGAGAGGAGGACGAGAAACCTGGGTGAGAGAGGGGGATGAGAGAGGAAGCGAGAGAGGGGCGAGAGAATGTGCGCGAGTGAATGGGCGTGAGAGAGGAACGCGAGAAAGGTACGTGGAAGATTGGGCGAGAGAAGGGGAGCGAGAGGGTGCGAGAGTGTGGAGGGAGAGCAGGCGGGAGAGGGGGTGAGCGAGGGGCTTGTTGGAGGGGGCAAGGGAGAGGTCGAGAGGGGGGTGAAAGAGAGAGGGCGAGAGGGGAGTGTGAGAAGAGTGTTGAGAGGGTGTCACCCCTCAGTCATCTACACCCAATGGAAATATGATGGACAATGACACAAATATCGCTGCTAGCATTCCTGCCACTACTTTGCCACAATGTTTTTGGATACACTTGTTCAGGACCTCGAGATTTCTCTCCCTTTGTTTTCTCAGACCTCCAGCATCATCTCTTCTGTAATTGGGTCTATTTTCAAGCCATCGCAGTCTCTTTCCCTTTGTTTCCCAGTCTTTGTCCACAGGACATTCTGACATGAAATATTCAATGAGGATCTCGTCCATCTCCTGTGATTCCACACATGAATGGGCTTACTGAACTTTGAGGGGCTCTATTGTCTTCCCACTTACTAATTTATACATTATTCTTTACAATTTGTTCGGATTGTGCTTATATTTCTCCGCCAAAGCTATCTTATTCCTCCCATTTCTTCTTTCAGCTTATCCAGTCTCTCCTTCTAAGTCAGACCCTCCAGTATCAGTGACATCTTTATCAATCTTTGTTCTATTTGCAGTGGAGGATCAGAATTCTACTCAGAACTCCAACTGAAGAACCAGCAATGTCTTGTACATCCGTATCATGATGTCCTAACTGATGTATTCAGTGCTCTGGCCCATGAGGGCTAGTAGTGCGAAATGCTGCTTTCGCCACCCTGCCCACCTGTGATACTACTTCCAAGGAACATTGCAATTGCACCCCTTGGTCTCTCTCTGTTTGATAACACTTCACAGGGCCCTACCATTAACTGTGTCTTAACAAAATCTAACACCAGAATTAAACTCCACCTTTCATCCCTTGGCCCAATGGCTCAGTTTTTCAAGATAACCTTGAATAACTGTATTCCATTCCAGTTTTAACACTAATTTTGGTATCCACGAACTCACTGACAATGACGTCTATACTCTGAACCAAATCGTGCATGTAACTGATGCATAAAAGTGGGACTACTGTTGGTCATAGGCTTCCAGGCTGAAGAACAACCCTGTCTCACCACCCTCTGTCTCCTACACTCAAGGCAATTTTCTGTCCGTTTGCTTCGCTCTCCCCGATCCCATGTGATCTAACCTTATTAACTCATCTACCACACTCAACCCCGTCAGAGGCTTTTCTTCAGTATTTACGAACGAGAGGGACCGTATTGTTGAAGAGGAGAGTGTGAAACGGACTGGTAAGCTAGAAGAGATACTTGTTAGGAAGGAAGATGTGTTGGACATTTTGAACAACTTGAGGATAGACAAGTCCCCAGGGCCTGACGGGATATATCCTTGGATTATGTGGGAAGCAAGAGAGGAAATTGTAGTACCGTTGGCAATGATCTTTTCGTCTTCATTGTCAACGAGGGTGGTACCAGGGGACTGGAGAGTAGCGAATGTTGTGCCCCTGTTCAAAAAAGGAAATAGGGATAACCCCGGGAATTACAGGCCAGTTAGTCTTACTTCTGTGGTAGGCAAAGTAATGGAAAGGGTACTGAGGGTTGGATTTATGAGTATCTGGAAAGACACTGCCTGATTAGGGACAGCCAGCACGGATTTGTGAAGGGTAGGTCTTGCCTTACAAGTCTTATTGAATTCTTTGAGGAGGTGACCAAGCATGTAGATGAGGGTAGAGCAGTGGATGTAGTGTACATGGATTTTAGTAAGGCATTTGATAAGGTTTCCCATGGTAGGCTTATGCGGAAAGTCAGGAGGCATGGGATAGAGGGAAATTTGGCCAATTGGATAGAAAACTGGCTAACCGGTCGAAGTCAGAGAGTGGTGGTAGATGGTAAATATTCAGCCTGGAGCCCAGTTACAAGTGGAGTTCCGCAGGGATCAGTTCTGGGTCCTCTGCTGTTTGTAATTTTTATTAATGACTTGGATGAGGGAGTCGAAGGGTGGGTCAGTAAATTTGCAGATGATATGAAGATTGGTGGAGTTGTCGACAGTGAGGAGGGCTGTTGTCGGCTGCAAAGGGACTTAGATATGATGCAGAGCTGGGCTGAGGAGTGGCAGATGGAGTTCAATCCTGCCAAGTGTGAGGTTGTCCATTTTGGAAGAACAAATAAGAATGCGGAATACAGGGTTAACGGTAGGGTTCTTAGTCAGGTGGAGGAACAGAGGGATCTTGGGGTCTATGTACCTAGATCCTTGAAAGTTGCCACTCAGGTGGATAGAGCTTGTAAGAAGGCCTATGGTGTATTAGCGTTCATTAGCAGAGGGATTGAATTCAAGAGTCGTGAAGTGATGTTGCAGCTGTACAGGACTTTGGTTAGGCCACATTTGGAGTACTGTGTGCAGTTCTGGTCGCCTCACTTTAGGAAAGATGTGGAAGCTTTGGAGAGGGTGCAGAGAAGATTTACTAGGATGTTGCCTGGAATGGAGAATAGGTCGTACGAGGATAGGTTGAGAGTTCTCGGCCTTTTCTCGTTGGAACGGCGAAGGATGAGGGGTGACTTAATAGAGGTTTATAAGATGATCAGAGGAATTGATAGAGTAGACAGTCAGAAACTTTTTCCCGGGTACAACAAGGGGACATAAATTTAAGGTGAAGGGTGGAAGGTATAGGGGAGATGTCAGGGGTGGGTTCTTTACCCAGAGAGTGGTGGGGGCTTGGAATGCGCTGCCCGTGGGAGTGGTAGAGTCAGAATCATTGGCGACCTTTAAGCGGCAATTGGATAGGTACATGGATGGGTGCTTAATCTAGGATTGATGTTCGGCACAACATCGTGGGCCGAAGGGCCTGTTCTGTGCTGTGTTATTCTATGTTCTATGTTCTAGGCCATGCTGACGTCAGGTTACTCGATGTCTACTGCTCTGCCTTCATTTATCTTCTCGGTCACCTCTTCAACAAATTCAATTAAGACTGAGAGACGGTAATTTGTATGCACAAAGCTGTGCTGACTATCCCTAATCAATCCTTGCCTTTCCAAATGCTTGTAACACCTGTCCCACGGAATCTCTTCAAATGACATTCGCAACACGGCCATCAAGCTAATTAGTTATTACACCAATGGATTTTCCCTCGCCACCACGCTCCATGCTTCCAGCTCATCACCTATGGCTGTCCGTGATAGAACTATCTCTTTAAGGGACCCCGCAATTTCTTCCCAGGCTTCCCACAATGTCCTGGATATTCTTGATTAGCTCACAGGGACTTTTTTTTTAATCTGCACCTTTTATAAACTCCAGCACCTCATGTTCTGTAATGTGGATTCTGTTGAAGACATCACTGTTTATTTCACTGACTACCACAGTCTTTCTCCACAGTAAGTTCAAACGTGAAATGTTCATTTAGGATCTCACCCACCTCCTGTGGTTCCACAAACGATGGCCATATTCTGTCCCGAATTAATCTTTGGCGGTTAATGTTCAAGTACAATCTCTTTGGATTTTCCTCAGCCAGATCTGCCAAGCTTTCTGTCGTCCACTTTGGAATCTCCTGATTTCCCTCTTAAGTGTATCACTTCACCCACCATGTTCTTCATGAAATTCGCTTAATCCAGATGGCTATATATGACACGTGCATTATTTTACTTGACCAGAACGTCAGTATCCCCAGTCATCCAGTCTTTCCTAATTTTGTCAGCATTATCCTGCGCACTAACAGGAATATGCTGGCCCTGAACTCTCATTTTATCTCTTTGTTGAAAGCTTACCATCTGCCTGACATCCCTTTACATGCAAATAGCCTCCACCATCAATTGTTAAAAGCTCTAGACTCATACCTTCTGCATTGAGGCAAGTCCAGTTTTGATCTTTAACTTGTGGATCAGGTCTGTCCTTTTCCATTGCAATTTTCAAACTAATAGAATTATGTTCACTTTGCCAAAGTGTTGCCCCACTAACATATCAGTTCCTTTCCCTATCTTGTTTCCCAAGGAGAGGTTACATTTTACCCCTTTCTGCAGTCCTTCCATTGACATTCTGACTGAGAGGTTTTTCTTGAACACGCCTAACAGTCCCTCCCCTCTAAGCTCTGAACACTCTGGCAGTCCCAGTCTAAGTTTGCAAAGTTGAAATCCCGGACCATTACAACCCTATCATTCTACAGATATCACATATCTCCAGATATATGTGGTGTTCAATTTCCTGATGACTGCTGGGGTCTGTAATACAGTCATATCAAACTTATGACCCATTCTGAGTTCTCAGTTGCACTATTATAGCTTCACTGGTGTGAATATCCTCTCTAAGTGCTGCCGTGATGTTTCACTGTTCAAAAGCTCCACTCTCCCACCTCTCTCACCTCCTGTTCTTTCCTTCCTGTATAACCTGCACCCTGCACCATTGAGCTGCCAATCCTGTCCCTCCCTCAGCTGTGTTTCTGTGATCCCTATGGTATCTCAGTCCCATGTTCCCATCCATGCGCCAAGTACATCTACCTTACCTGTTAGGCCTGTTATGTTGGGGAAAAAAAAAGTTTAATTGATGAGTTTTCCTTAATTTCCTGCCCAGTCAATTTAAATGACTCACTTGAAATTCAGTCCTCAAACTTCAGACTGTAGCCAGAGATCATCCCCCTCAATGTGGACAATATCTGCCCTTTTCATGTCATCTGCAAACCTAATAATGGTAACTTCTGCTCTAACATCTGACTCAATAATGTATATAATAAACAGAAATTGTTCCTGCACAGATCCCTTTGGCACACCCGCTAGACCAAAGCTTCCAAACACAAAAACAACCCTCCATCAATTGCGGATACAATTTACCAACTTACCTTTGATCCAATGGATTCTAGCCTTTTCGACCAGCCTTCGAGATGGGACCTTGTCAAAGGCCTTATTAAAGTCCATGTAATCCACTTCATCTGCACTGTCCTCCACAATATTTTGAGACACCATTTCAAAAACTCAACTAAATTCTTCAGACAGGATCTTCCTCTATCAACTCCGTACTGACTATCCCCAATCTATCTCCGGCATTCCAACTATTGATTTATTATATCCCTCAGAATTGTTTCCAATCATTTCCCTCCCACTGCTGTCAGAATATCTGCTCTGCAATTACCTGGCCTATCCCTGTTGCCCTCTTTGAAAACGAAAACCATATTAGCTATCTTCCAATCATTCGGCATTTCACCCGTGGCCAGCAAAGTATTAAATATAGCCGCCAGGGCCCCAGCAATTTCCTCCCTTTCCTCCCATAGCAGAATGGGATACATTTCATTGGGAACTTGGGTTTCCTCCACCTTTATACCTATGAAACCTTTTTAATACCTTTTCCTGATTGATCTTAACATGCTCCAGAATCTCACCATCCCGACAGACATCCCCGGCTACCATATCTTTCTCCTGTGTGAATACAGACAAGAAGTATTCATTGAAGACCTCGCTTACATCGTCTGGCTCCCTGCACTGATTGCCCCTTTGGTTTCCAACAGGCCTCACACGTTCCCCAGTATTCCTCTGACTCCAACTATCCTGGTAAAATACCTTGTGGCTTTTCCTTAAAACTATCTGCCAAGGATGTTTCAGGATAATTGTTTGAACCTCATTTTTAAGGACCTCCTTGCACTCTCTATACTTGTGAAGGGCTTCACCTGTTTTTATTGCACTGTATATTCTTTATCAAACTCACGATATCAATTGATCAGTATTCGCTGGGCTTTCTGCCTTTGCCATTCACTCTTCAAGGAACACACCGGCCATGGATCTTCACTGCGTCACTTTAAAATACTCCCACTTTGCAAATATAGCCCCAACTGCAGGCAGTTCATCCCAGTCTCTGTCAGATCCTGTCTAATGAATGCAAGAATGACAGGAGACTCCGTTGTGAAGGGAACAGGCAGGAGATTGTGTGGCTGCCGAACCAGGATGGTGTGCTGCCAGGGTGAATGATGTCTCTGAGCGGTTACAGAACATTCTGAAGTTGGAGAGTGAACAGCCAGAGGTCATTGTGCACATCGGTCCACATGACAGAGATAGACAAAGGGATGGGGTCCTGTGAAATGAAATGCGGGAATTAGGTAAGAAGTTAAAAAGCAGGACACCAAGGGTAGTGATTTTCAGATTACCCTCAATGCCACTCACTGTGAATAAAGAAATAGAAAGATAGGCTGGATGGATGTATGGTTGAGGAGCTAGTTAGAGGCAAGGGTTTTCAGTTCTTACGTCATTGGGATATCTTCTGAGATAGAGGTGACCTCGTCAAGGGCATGGGATGAACTTGAACCAGAGGGGCACGAGTATGACTGCGGGGAGATTTGGTAATGTTACTTCGGAATGTATAAATTAGTTAGGCAGGAGGTTGCAACTCTTCATAACAGAGGGACCATTGAAAAGTCAGGGGAAAATACGTTAGCCATCAAGAACAAGTTTCCTATTCAGGATATCCAACGGAACAGTCAAGGGCGGGAAATGACTTTTGGTTTAAAGGACATTTCTTTCAACGCACGAGGCCTGACTGGTAAGGCAGACGACCTCAGAGCATGGATTAGCTCTGGGGGCTGGGATATTATCGTCATAACAGGAACATGGCTGAGAGAAGGGCAGGACTGGCAGTTCACAGTTCCACGACACACAAGGTACAGGCGTGACTGAAAGACAAGTACGTGTGGACATAGCAACAGTTCTTAGAGATGATACTGTTTATGGGTGATAAAATTAGGTCTTTGGATGAGAAGTTCGAAACAAAAAGGGGAAGGTCAGTCTGCTGAATGGTGTTCTGGATTCCCAAAAAAAAACAATGGATACGAGAGGAGCAGATGTGAAGAGAGATTACAGGTAGCTATAGAAATAATAGTGTCGTATTGGTTGGAGACTTTACCTTCCCCTGTATTGACTGGGCCACCCAGAGTGTAAAAGGCCCGTATGGATGGAATTTGTCAAATGTGTCCAAGAAAGTTTCCGAGATCATGATGTAGAGAGCCCCACTCTACTCAGGCGGGTTCAACACTGGACCTCCCCTCAGAAAACGAGATCGGGTAAGTGACCGAAATGCCAGTCGGAAAGCACTTTGGGTCAAGTGACCACAACTGTCTTTGTGTTAGTATTGTTATGGAAATTGAACAGGCAGGTCCACAAGTTTATCTCACAGCACCAGTTTTCAAAGCTCAGGTGATGATCCTAAAAGATGAAAACTTAAACTAAATTTGTTTGGTATTACATTCCATGACACTGCAATCATGTTGCTATAAATTCTGTGCCTTATGCTCCACAACCACCTGATGAAGCAGCAAACTGAAACCAATTGTTCCCAAATAAACCTGCTGGACTGTAAGCTGGTGTTGTGTGATTTTTAACTTTGTCCATCCCAGTCACCACCCACTCCTTCACGTCATGCACCCATCCATTGGGTGAGTCTGTTTGAAGGAAAAGGAATGACTGGCAAATGGGAGGCTTTTAAAAGTCTGATCTCAAGAATCCAATATGTACCTGTTAGAGTGAAGGGAAAAGCTGGCAGGTTTAGGGATCCCTGACTGATGAGGGATAATGAGGCTCTGTCCAAGAAAAAGAAGGCAGCACAAATTGCCTTCAATGTTTCCATACTTACGAAACCTCCTCCAGTCCTTAAGACACTATCACTTGGTGGAGACTGGACAATCCTCAGGTCCCTGTAGCACTCCCGATTCTCTCGATCCAGTTCCAACAATACTCACTATCTGTGTAACATCCTCCCGTCGCCAGCACTCAGCCTATCAATGTAAGCTCCTCCTGTATCTCCATCCATTTACTCATCTCCATAACCGTCCCCACGTCTTACACCCCTACCTGTGTAAACGGCACCCTCCCCTACAACTTTTCCCACTTTGACCATTCTGGAGGCGGTTACTAATGCTTCCTTAGCTGTGAAATTGTCCAACCAAAATTACTGCCCTTCTGGAAAATCTGTCAGACTCAAACACCTCCATACCTAAATAATCTGCAGAAGTAAACCTTCCTATATCTGTAAACATTTTCAGTCACGACTAACCTCCATATCTCTGTTTGTTCCTCCAGTCTATACAACCCACTTTATCTCAGAAATCTGCTCCATTCACTGAAAATCCTCCCTGACTGTGTAAAGCGCTCCACTCTATTAACACCCTTCTCCCTGTAAATTGCTCCATCCCTCCCAACATCTTCATCTTTATGAACACGTGTCGACCCAACAGCCCCCTACATTTCTGTATCGTCTTGTTATTGTCCTCCCTCCGGTGGAACTACTTCCAGTCGTCACAACCCTCCCTGTCTGGGTCGTCTACTCTAGGTCAGATCATTACTGCCTCTGTTCTCTCTGACAATCCTAGCAAATTTTCCGAATGTATCTATTCATTCAGGTCCCATTCTCTCGAGCTTTCATAAACGTCTTCCTGCCATTGTAACCCTCCCTATTTAGAAAACAGCACAGTACAGGACCTTCAGCCCTTAATGTTGTGTGCCAATCTTTTATCCTACTATAAGATCAATCTAACCTGCAGACCATTCAAAGAACAAAGTAAATCACAGCACGGCACAGGCTCTTCAGCCCTTAGCCTGGGCTGATCCCGATCCTCTGTCTAAACCCCTCGCCCATTTTCTGAGGATATGTATCCCTTTGCTCCCTGCCCATTCATGCAGCAGTCTGGATACATCTTCAGTGACGCTATACTTCCCTCCTATACGTTCTCCGCTGACAACATGTTTCAGGCCACCACCACCCTTTGCATTAAGAACGTTCCATGTATATCTGCACTAAACCTTCCCCCTCTCACTTTGACCTCGTGACCCCTGGTAATTGAGCTCCACACTCTGGGGAGAAAAGGTTCTTGCTATCACCTCGTCTTTGCATCCCATGATTTTGCAGACCTCAATCAGGTTCCCAATAAACTTTCATATTTCTAATGAAAATAATCTGAATATTCGATCTTTCCTCAATGCTAGCGCCCTCTATACCAGGCAAGATCCTGGTGAAACTCCTCTGCACCCTCTCTAAAGCATGTACAACGTTTTGGTAATGTGGGGACAGAACTGTACTTAAAGATTTAAATGTGGCCGAACCAAAGTCCTCTCCAACTGTAACATGACCTCCCAACTCTTGTACGTAATATCCCGTCCAATCAAGGGAATCATCTCGAATGCCGTCTTGATCACATCACTGACCCGGGCTGCCACCTTCAGGGAAAAATGAGCCTGAATACCCAGATCTTGCTGGACATCAATTTTCCCCACGACTTTTCCATTTACTGTATAGTTCACCTTTGAATTGGATCTTGCGAAATGGATCACCTCGCATTTTCTCGGATTGATCTCCATCTGCCATCTCTCTGCCCGCCTCTCCAATTTATCTATATTCTACTGTATTATCTGACAGTCCCCTTCACTGTCAGCTACTCCACCAAATATAATGTCATCTGCAAACTTGCTAATCAAGGAACCGATACCTTCCTCCAAATCATTGGTATGTATCACAAGTAACAATGGTCCCAGCATGGATCCCTGTGGAACACCACTGTTCACAGCTCTACATTTTTTTCGACATTCATTTTGCTATCATTCATGCGCCTATCCAAAAGTTACTTAAATTTCCCTAATGTATGTGACTCTACCACCAACAGTGGCAATGCATTGCACTCACCCACCATACTGTCTAAAGAAGCTACCTCTGACATACCCTCTCAACCTACCTCCAATTACCTTACAAATTGCCTCCTAGTTAAAGCCATTTTCATAATGGTAATATTCGCGGGCTATCCACTGTACGTATGAGTCTATCTCTTACACCTCTATCAAGTCACTTCTCAGCCTTTTTCATTCCAAAGTGAAAAACCCTGGCTCCTTCAACCTTTCTTCATTAAACCTCCCCTCCAGTCCAGGCACCAACGTGATAAATCTCCTCTGTACGCTCTCTAAAGCTTCCGATCATTCTTGTTACGAGGCAACCAGAACTAAACACAATGTTCCAATTGTGTTCTAACCACAGGCTATATCGAGCAGCAGCATAATCTGACAGCTCTTAAACTCAATCCCCCTGCAAACAAAAGCTGACATTATTGGCTTTCTTAACAACTGGCAAATTTGGCAAAAATGTCTGTACAGTAACCGTCACGGTCTGACATACCTCCCATTGTACAGTAACCGTCAAGGTCCGACATACTTCCCACTGTACAGTAACTAATATTGTCCAACATACCTCCCACTCTACAGTAACTGGATCATTGATGAGTGACGAAGGACATGCTGGGAGCAGCACCAGCCCGACCTAGAGACGAGGGACAACCTGGCCAAAATCTTACTGCCTTCCGCTGCAAAACGGACGACTTGTAATCCGACAGCACAAGCAGCAAGTGATGGACAGAGCTCAGTGATCCCACTATCAGTGGTTCAGATCTATCCCTGCAGTCCTGCCGCATGTAGTTGTAAAAGATAGTGGACAATGAAAGAGACCACTGGAGGAGGAGGCTGCTGCTCTCCACAATGAACGCCCCAATTATTGTGGAGCCCAGCAAATCAGGAATAAAATAAAGCTGCTGCATTTTTAACAACTTTTAGCCAGGCGATCTGCGCAAATGATGTATTTCATCCTCCTTCAGTACGCCCCAGCATCACTGACTCCACTATTCAGACAATTCGATTCACTCCACACAATGTCAAGAAATAGCTGTTGACACTGTTTACTTCAGAGACTGCCACATCTCTAGCCAATGTGTTCCATTCCAGCAAGAACACTGACACCTACCAATAATATGGTAAACTTCCCGAGTGTGTTCAGTGAACAAAAATCAGGGGGAGGGGGATTTGAAATGTTTGCCAACAGGGCGGTTGGGTTGATTTTCGGGTGTTCTGGAGATGTTTTGTGCAGCGCACAGTGGGAATGCACTCAGTCTCCTCATTTCCTGTACATTGGATACCTTCTCGAAGAGCACTTTCAAGTACAACTCCGGACACCTGCACTAATCAACACCATCATTCTGTTGTGTAGAACTCGAACCTGTGGGCAAGCCCCAATGGATTTCTAAACCATCGCCGAAACCACTCGGCTACAACTACATGCTTACAAAGGTTACAGAGCTAAAGAGGATTGTCGGGACTGGAAGAGGTTTGACAGTTAGAGTTTAGTGGGGACTGGAGTAAAATACCAAAACGGAAGTGTTTAAGATTGAAGGATTCTGCAGAAAACTTTAAAGGGTTAAGGGCAGGATTCTTGACAGTGTGAAGGAACAGCAAAATCTTGGGGTTAACGCCCACGATGTTGTGCTGAACATTTTTCCTACAGTAAGCACCTATCCATATACCTATCCAATTACGACTTAAAGGTCACCAATGACTCTGCTACTCCCACAGGCAGCGCATTCCATTCCCCCACCACTCTCTGGGTAAAGAACCTACCCCTGACATCCCTGCAATATACCTTCCACTCTACACCGTAAATTTATGTCCCCTTGCAACACTCTGTTGTACCCGAGGAAAAAGTCTCTGACTGTCTACTCTATCTATTCCCCTGATCATTTTATAAACCTCTATCAAGTCACCCCTCATCCTTCGCCGTTCCAATGGGAAAAGGCCTAGCACATTCAACCTATCCTGATACGACCTATTCTTCATTCCAGGCAACATCTCCTCTGGTAAATCTCCTCTGCACCCTTTCCAAAGCTTCCACATCTTTTCTAATGTGAGGGGATCGGAACTGCACACAGTACTCAAAATGTGACGTGACAAATGTCCTGCACAGCTGCAACATCACCTCACGACTCTTGGATTCAATCCTCATGCTAATGAACGCTAATACACCATAGGCCTTCTTACAAGCTCTGTCCACCTGAGTGGCAACTTTCGAAAAGACTGGACGATGCCAATGCTCCTCCACCTTACTAAGAACAATACCGTTAACCCTGTATTCAGCATTCTTATTTGTCTTCCAAAATGAATAATCTCACAGTTGAAAGGGTTGAACTCCATCTGCCACTCCTCAGCCCAGGTCTGCATTATATCTAAGACCTTTGCAGGAAACAACTGCCGTCCTCACTACCCACAACTCCACTAATCTTCGTATCGTCTGCAAATTTACTGACCCACCCTTCGACTCCCTCTTCCAAGCCATTAATAAAAATTACAAACAGCAGAGGACCCCGAACTAATCCCTGCGGAACTCAATTTGTAACTGGGCTACAGGATGAATATTTACCATCTACCACCACTCTCTGACTTCGACCGGTTAGCCAGCTCTCGATCCAACTGGCCAAATTTCCCACTATCCTATGCCTCCTAACTTTCTGCATAAGCCTATCATGGGGTACCATATCAAAAGCCTTACTAAAATCCATGTACACTACATCCATTGCTCAACCCTCATCCACATGCTTGGTCATCTCCTCAAAGAAGTCAATAAGACTAGCAAGGCAAGACCTACCCTTCACAAATCCGTGCTGGCTGTCTTTCCAGATACTCATACATCTTATCCCTTAGTACCCTTTCCATTACTTTGCCTCCAACCGAAGTAAGACTAACTGGCCTGTAATTCCCGGGGTTATCCCTATTCCCTTTTGAACGGGGGCACAACATTCGCCACTCTCCAGTCCCCTGGTACCACCCCCGTTGAGATTGAAGACGAAAAAAATCATTGCCAATGGCTCTACAGTTTCGTCTCTTGCTTCCAACATAGTCCAAGCATATATCCCGTCAGTCCCGGGGAACTTGTCTATCTTCAAGCTTTTCAAAATGTCCAACACATCTTCCTTCAAACAAGTATTTTCAATAGTTTACCAGTCAGTGTCATACTGTCCTCTTCAACAATAAGGTGTCACTGTGGGAGGTATGTCGCGCCGTGATGGTTACTGTACTGTGGGAAGAATGTCAGGCCGTGGTGGCTACTGTACAGTGAGAGGTATGTCGGGGTGTGACGGTTACTGAACAGTGGGACGTATGTCGGGCCGTTACGGTTACTGTACAGCGGGAGGTATATCGGGCCATGATGGTGACTGTACAGTGGGAGGTATGTCGGGCCATGATAGTTACTGTACAGTGGGGGGTATGTCGGTCCGTGATGGTTACCGTACAATGGGAGGTCTGTCAGGGTGTGATGGTTATGGCACAGTGGGAGGTATATTGGGCCATGATGGTTAGTGTGCAGTGGCAGGTATGTCGGGCCATGATGGTGACTGTACAGTGGGAGGTATGTCGGCCCGTGATAGTTATTATACAGTGGGGGGTATGTCTGTCCGTGATGGTTACTGTACAGTGGGAGGTATGTCGGGCTGTGATGGTTACTGTACAGTGGGAGGTCTGTCAGGGTGTGATGGTTACGGCACAGTGGGAGGCATATTCGGCCATGATGGTTAGTGTGCAGTGGGTGGTATGTAGGTCCCTTATGGGTACGATACAGTTGGGGGTATGACGGGCCGTGACGATTACAGTACAGTGGGAGGTATGTCGGGCCATTATGGTTACTGTACATGGGAGGTATGTCGGGCCGTTATGGTTACTGTCAAGTGGGACGCATGTTGGGACGTGATGGATAATGTGACAGTGGGGAGTATGACGGGCTGTGACAGGTACTGTACAGTGGGAAGTATGTCGGGCCGTGATGGTGACTGTACAGTGGGACGTATTTTGGGCCGTGATGGTTACTGTACAGTGGGAAGTATGTCGGGCCGTGATGGTTACTGTACAGTGGGAGGTACGTCGGGCTGTGATGGTTGCTGTACAGTGGAAAGTATTTTGGGCCGTCATGGTTACTGTACAGTGGGAAGTATTTTGGGCCGTGACGGTTACTGTGCAGTAGGAAGTCTGTGGGACCTTCACGGTTAATGTGCACTGGGAGGTATGCTGGGCCGTGACGGTTACTGTACAGTGGAGCGTATGTTGGGCCATGATGGGTAATGTACAGTGGGAAGTATGACGGGCTGTGACAATTACTGTACAGCGGGGGGTAAGCCGGGCCATGACGGTTACTGTACTGTGGGAGGTATGTCGGGATTGATGGTTACTGTAAAGTGGGAGGTATGACGGGCCTTGACGGCTACTGTACAGTGGGAGGTATGTGGGGCCTTCACGATTAATGTGCAGTGGGAGGAATGCGGGGTCGTGACGGTTACAGTACAGTGGGAGGTATGACGGGCCGTGACAGGTACTTTACAGTGGGGTGTATGATGGGCCGTGATGCTTACTGTACAGTGGGAGGTATGTCGGGACTGATGGTTACTGTAGAGTGGGAGGTATGTTGGGCCTTTATAGTTACTGTACATTGGGAGGTATGTCGGGCCGTTATGGTTACTGTACTGTGGGAAGTATGTTGGGGTGTGAAGGTTACTATATATTGGGAGGTATGTTGGGCCGTGATGGTTACCGTACAGTGGGAGGTATTTCTGTGTGGGAAGATTACTGTAGAGTGGGAGGTATGTCGTGCCGAGGTAGTTACTGTGCAGTGGGTGGTATGTCCGGCCATGATAGTTACTGTAAAGTGGGAGGAATGTCGGTGTGTGATGGTTATTGTACAGTGGCAGGTATGTCGGTGTATGAAGGCTACTGTACAGTGGGAGGTATGTCGGGGCGAGCTGGTTACTGTACAGTGAGAGTTATGTCGGGCAGTGATGGTTGCTGTACAGTGGGAGGTATGTCGGGCTGTGATGGTTCCTGACAGAGGAAGGTATGTAGTGGTATGATGGTTACTGTACAGTGGGAGGTATGTCGGGTTGTGATGGTTACTGTATAGTGGGAGGTATGTCGGGCTGTGATGGTTCCTGTACAGTGGGTGGTATGTTGGGCTGTGATAGTTACAGTACAGTGGGAGGTTTGTCAGGCCGTGGTGGTTACTGTACAGTGGGATGTTTGTCCGGCTGTTATGGTTACAGTAGAGTGGGAGGTATATCGGGCCGTGGTGGCTACTGTACAGTGGGAGGTATGTCGGGCCGTTATGGTGATTGTACAGTAGGAGGTATGTCAGGCCGTGCTGGTTACTGTACAGTGGGAGGTGTTTTGGGCCATGATGGTTACTGTTCAGTGGGAAGTATGTCGTGCCGTGACGCTTACTGTGCACTGGGAGGTATGCGAGGCCGTGATGGTTACTGTACAGTGGAAGGTGTGACCGGCTCTGACCATTACTGCATAGTTGGAGGTACGTCAGGCCGTGATGGTTATTGTACAGTGAGAGGTATGTGGGGCCTTCACGGTTAATGTGCAGTGGGAGGTATTTAGGACCATGATAGTTACTGTACATTGGGAGGTATGTCAGGTTGTGATGGTTACTGTACAGTGGGGGGTATGTCGGGCCGTGATTGTTACTGTACAGTGGGAGGTAGGTCGGGCCATGATGGTTGCTGTACAGTGGGAGGTTTTCAGGCGGTGATGGTTACTGTACAGTGGGAGGTTTGTCGGGCCGTTATGGTTTCTGTAGAGTGGGAGGTATGTCGGGCCGTGGTGGTTACTGTACAGTGGGAGGTATGTCGGGCCGTGAGGGTTACTGTACAGTGGAAGGTATGTTGGGACGAGACGGTTCCTGTATAGTGGGAGGTATGTCGGGCCATGATAGTTACTGTACAGTGGGAGGAATGTCGGTGTGTGATGGTTATTGTACAGTGGCAGGTATGTCGGGGCGATCTGGTTCCTGTACAGTGAGAGATACGTCGGGCCGTGATGGTTACTGTACAGTGTGAGGTATGCCTGGTTGTTATGGTTGCTGTACAGTGGGAGGTATGCCAGTTTGTTATGGTTACTGTAAAGTGGGAGGTATGTCAGGCCATGATGGTTACTGTACAGACGAAGGCATATCGGGGCTTGATGGTTGCCGTACAGTGGGAGGTATGTCGGGTCGTGATGGTTACTGTACAGTGGAAGGTATATTGGGCCGAGACGGTTCCTGTACAGTGGGAAGTATGTCGCGCCGTTATGGTGATTGTACAGTTGGAGGATTGTCAGGCCGTTATGGTTACTGTAGAGTGGGCGGTATTTCGGGCCGTGATGGTTTCTGCACAGTGGGAGATATGTCGGGCTGTGATGGTTACTGTACACCGGGAGGTATGCGAGGTCTGATGGTTACTGTCCAGTGGAGGTATGTCAGGCCGTGATGGTTACTGTACAGTGGGAGGATGCTAGGCCGTGATGCTTACTGTACAGTAGGGTGTATGTCGGGCCGTGATGGTTACTGTACAGTGGGAGGTATGCTAGGCCGTGATGGTTACTGTACAGTGGGTGGTATGTCCTGCCATGATGGTTACTGTACAGTGGGACGTATTTTGGGCCGTGATGGTTACTGTACAGTGGGAAGTATGTTGGGCCGTGATGGTTACTGCACAGTGGGATGTATTTTGGGCCGTTATAGTTACTGTACAGTGGGACGTATTTTGGGCCGTGATGGTTACTATGTAGTGGGAGGCATGCGGGGCTGTGATGGTTACTGCACAGTTGGAAGTATGTCATGCCGTGACGGTTACTGTACAGTTGGAGGTATGTCGGGCCGTGGTGGTTACTGTACAGTGGGAGATATGTGGGGGGGTGATAGTTACTGTACAGTGGAAGGTATGTTGGGACGAGACGGTTCCTGTATAGTGGGAGGTATGTCGGGCCGTGAGGGTTACTGTACAGTGGGAGGTATGTGGGGGTGTGATAGTTACTGTACAGTGGAAGGTATTTTGGGACGAGACGGTTCCTGTATAGTGGGAGGTATGTCGGGCCATGATAGTTACTGTACACTGGCAGGTATGTCGGGGCGAGCTGGCTCCTGTGCAGTGAGAGGTATGTCGGGCTGTGATGGTTACTGTACAGTGTGAGGTATGCCAGTTTGTTATGGTTACTGTACAGTGGGAGGTATGTCGGGCCATGATGGATACTGTACAGAGGAAGGTATATCGGGGCGTGATGGTTACTGTACAGTGGGAGGTTTGTTGGGCCGTTATCGTTACTGTAGAGAGGGAGGCATTTGGGGCCGTGGTGGTTACTGTACAGTGGGAGATATGTCGGGCCGTGATGGTTACTGTACACTGGGAGGTATGTTGGGCCGTAATGGTTACTGTACAGTGGGAGGTACGCGAGGCCTGATGGTTACTGTCCAGTGGAGGTATGTCAGGCCGTGACAGTTACTGTGCAGTGGGAGGTACGTCGGGCCGTGATGGTTACTGTACAGTGGGAGGTATGCTAGGCAGTAATGCTTATTGTACAGTGGGAGGTATGTCGGGCCGTGATGTATACTGTAGAATGGGAGGTATGCTAGGCCGTGACGGTTACTGTACAGTGGGAGGTATGTCGGGGCCGTAGTGGTAACTGTACAGTGGGAGGTATGCCGGACCGTGATGTGTACTGTACAGTGGGAGGTATGCTAGGCCGTGACGGTTACTGTACAGTGGGAGGTATGTCGGGGCCGTGACAGTTACTGTACAGTGGGAGGTATGTCAGGGACGTGACAGTTACTGTACAGTGGGAGGTATGTCGGGACGTGATGGATACTGAACAGTGGGAGGGATGTTGGGCCGTGATGGTTGCTGTACAATGTGAGGTATGTCGGGCCGTGATTGTTACTGTACAGTGGGAGGTATGTCGGGCCGTTATGGTGACTGTACAGTGGGAGGTGTTTTGGGCCGTGATGGTTACTGTACAGTGGGAAGTATGTCGTGCCGTGACGCTTACTGTGCACTGGGAGGTATGCGAGGCCACGATGGTTACTGTACAGTGGAAGGTGTGACCGGCCATGACCATTACTGCATAGTTGGAGGTACGTCGGGCCGTGATGGTTATTGTACAGTGGAAGGTATGTGGGTCCTTCACGGTTAATGTGCAGTGGGAGGTATTTAGGACCATGATAGTTACTGTACATTGGGAGGTATGTCAGGCTGTGATAGTTACTGTACAGAGGAGGGTATGTCGGGCCGTGATTGTTACTGTACAGTGGGAGGTAGGTCGGGCCATGATGGTTGCTGTACAGTGAGAGGTTTTCAGGCCGTGATGGTTACTGTACAGTGGGAGGTTTGTCGGGCCGTTATGGTTTCTGTAGAGTGGGAGGTATGTCGGGCCGTGGTGGTTACTGTACAGTGGGAGGTATGTCGGGCCGTGAGGCTACTGTACAGTGGAAGGTATGTTGGGACGAGACGGTTCCTGTACAGTGTGAGGTATGCCTGGTTTTAATGGTTGCTGTACAGTGGGAGGTATGCCAGTTTGTTATGGTAACTGTACAGTGGGAGGCATGTTAGGCCATGATGGTTACTGTACAGACGAAGGTATATCGGGGCGTGATGGTTGCAGTACAGTGGGAGGTATGTCGGGTCGTGATGGTTACTGTACAGTGGAAGTTATGTGGGGGTGTGATGGTTACTGTACAGTGGAAGGTATATTGGGCCGAGACGGTTCCTGTACAGTGGGAGGTATGTCGCCCCGTTATGGTGATTGTACAGTGGGAGGATTGTCAGGCCGTTATGGTTACTGTAGAGTGGGCGGTATTTCAGGCCGTGGTGGTCACTGTACAGTGGGAGATATGACGGGCCGTGATGGTTACTGTGCACTGGGAGGTATGCGAGGTCTGATGGTTACTGTTCAGTGGAGGTATGTCAGACCGTGATGGTTACTGTACAGTGGGAGGTATGCTAGGCCGTGATGCTTACTGTACAGTGGGGGGTATGTCGGACCGTGATGGTTACTGTACAGTGGGAGGTATGCTAGGCCGTGACGGCTACTGTACAGTGGGAGGTATGTCCTGCCGTGATGGTTACTGTACAGTGGGACGTATTTTGGGCCGTGATGGTTACTGTACAGTGGGAAGTATGTCGGGCCGTGATGGTTACTGGACAGTGGGACGTATTTTGGGCCGTTATAGTTACTGTGCAGTGGGAGGCATGTGGGGCTGTGATGGTTCCTGTACAGTTGGAGGTATGTCATGCCGTGACGGTTACTGTGCAGTTGGAGGTATGTCGGGCCGTGGTGGTTACTGTACAGTGTGAAGTATGTAGGGCCGTGATGGTTACTGTACTGTGGGAGGTATGCGAGGCCGTGACGGTTACTGTGCAGTGGGAGGTATGCTAGGCCGTTACGGTTACTATACAGTGGGAGGTATGTCGGGGCCGCGACAGTTACTGTACAGTGGGAGGTATGTCCGGCCGTGACGGTTACTGTACAGTGGGAGCTATGCCAGGTTGTTATGGTTACTGTACAGTGGGTGGTATGCCAGGTTGTTATGGTTACTGTACAGTGGGAGGTATGTCCGGCCGTGATGGTTCCTATACAGTGGGAGGTATGTCGGGCCGTGATGGTTACTGTACAGTTGGAGGTATGCTAGACCTTGATGCTTACTGTACAGTGGGAGGTATGTCCTGCCGTGATGGATACTGTACAGTGGGCCGTATTTTGGGCCGTGATGGTTACTGTATAGTGGGACGTATTTTGGGCCGTGATTGTTACTGTACAGTGGGACATATTTTGGGCCGTGATGGTTACTGTACAGTGGGACATATTTTGGGCCGTGATTGTTACTGTACACTGGGAAGTATGCCATGCTGTGCCAGTTACTGCGCAGTGGGATGTATGCGAGGCCGTGATGGTTACTGTACAGTGAGAGGTATGTCAATCCGTGACGGTTACTGTGCCGTGGCAGGTATGTCCTGCCGTGATGGTTACAGTACAGTGGGACGTATTTGGGGCCGTGATGGTTACTGTACAGTGGGAGGTATGCTAGGCCTTGATGCTTACTGGACAGTGGGAGGTATGTCCTGCCATGATGGTTACAGTACAGTGGGACGTATTTTGGGCCGTGATGGTTACTGTACAGTGGGAAGTATGTCAAACCGTGATGATTACTGTACAGTGGGACGTATTTTGGGCCGTGATGTTTACTGTACAGTGGGACGTATTTTGGGCCGTGATTGTTAGTGTACAGTGGGAAGTATGTCGGGCCGTGATGGTTACTGTACAGTGGAACGTATCTTGGGCCGTTATGGTTATTGTACAGTGGGACGTATTTTGGGCCGTGACGGTTACTGTGCAGTGGGAGGCATGCGTGGCTGTGATAGGTACTGTACAGTTGGAGGTATGTCGTGCCGTGACGGTTACTGTGCAGTTGGAGGAATGTCGGGCCGTGATGGTTACTGTATAGTGGGATTTGTGTCAGGACGTGACGGTTACTCTACAGTGGGAGATATGTGGGAGTGTGATGATTCCTGTGCAGTGGGAGTTTTGTTGGGGCCGTGACGGTTACTGTACAGTGGGAGGTATGCCAGGTTCTTATGGTTACTGTACAGTGGGTGGTATGCCAGGTTGTTATGGTTACTGTACAGTGGGAGGTATGTCTGGCCGTAATGGATACTGGACAGTGGGAGGTATGTTGGGCCGAGATGGTTACTATACAGTGGGAGGTATGTTGGGCCGTGATGGTTACTGTACAGTGGGAAGTATGCCATGCTGTGCCAGTTACTGCGCAGTGGGAAGTATGCGAGGCCGTGATGGTTACTGTACAGTGGAGGCATGCCAATCCGTGACGGTTACTGTGCAGTGGCAGGTATGTCCTGCCGTGATGGTTACTGTACAGTGGGATGTATTTTGGGGCGTGATGGTTACTGTATAGTGGGACATATTTTGGGCCGTTATGGTTACTGTACAGTGGGAAGTATTTCGGGCCGTGACGGTTACTGTGCAGTGGGAGGTATGGGGGGCTGTAATGGGTACTGTACATTGGGAGGAATGTCGTTACGTGATGGTTACTGTGCAGTGAGAGGTATGTCGGGCCGTGATGGTTACTGTATAGTGGCAGTTGTGTCAGGAAATGACGGTTACTAACAGTGGGAGGTATGTGGGAGTGTGATGGTTCCTGTGCAGTGGGAGGTATGTCGGGTCCGTGACAGTTACTGTACAGTGGGAGGTATGTCGGGCCGTGATTGTTACTGTACAGTGGGAGGTATGCGGGACGGTGACAGTTACTGTACTGTTGGAGGTATGGCGGCCTGTGATGGTTACTGTGCTTTTGGAGGTATGTTGGACGTTATGGTTACTGTACAGTGGGATGTATGCCAGGCCGTGATAGTTACTGTACTGTGGGAGGTATTTTGTGCCGTGATGGTTACTGAACAATGGGAGGTACGTCGGGCCGTGATGGTTACTGTACAGTGGGAGGTATGTGGGGGTGTGACGGTTACTGTACAGTCGAAGGTATGTTGGGCCGTGACAGTTACTGTACAGTAGGAGGTATGTCGGGCCGTTATGGTGATTGTACAGTGTGAGGTATGCGGGGCCGTGACGGTTACTGTACAATGGGAGGTATGTCAGGCCGTTATGGTTACTGTACTGTGTGGGGTATTTTGGGCCGAAATGGTTACTGTACAATGGGAGGTATGTCGGGCCGTGACGGTTACTGTACAGTGGGAGGTATGCTGGTCTGTGATGGTTAGTGTACAGTTGGAGGTATGTCGGGCCGTGATGGTTACTGTATAGTGGGAGTTGTGTCAGGACGTGACGGTTTCTCTACAGTGGGGAGTATGTGTGAGTGTGATGGTTCCTGTGCAGTGGCAGGTATGTCGGGACCGTGACGGTTACTGTACAGTGGGAAGTATGCCAGGTTGTTATGATTACTGTACAGTGGGTGGTATGCCTGGTTGTTATGGTAACTGTGCAGTGGGAGGTATGTTGGGCCGTGATGGTTACTGTACACTGGGAAGTAAGCCATGCCGTGCCAGTTTCTGCGTAATGGGAGGTATGTCAGGCCGTTATGGTTACTGTGCAGTGGGAGTTATGCTGGGCTGTGATATTTAGTGTACAGTGGGATGTATGTTGGGCCTTGGTGGTTATTACACAGTGGTTGGTATATTGGTCCGTGCTGTTTACTATACAGTGGGAGGTATGTTGGCCTGTGATGGTTACTATACAGTAGGAAGTATGTCGTGCCGTGACGGTTACTGTGCAATTGGAAGTATGTCAGGCCGTTACGGTTACTGTGCGGTGGGAGTTATGCTAGGCCGTGATGGGTAGTGTACAGTGGGAAGTATGTCCTGCCGTGATGGTTACTGTACAGTGGAAGGTATGTCTGGCCATGACCATTACTGTATAGTGGGAGGTACGTCGGGCCGGGATGGTTATTGTAAGGTGGGAAGTATGTGGGGCCTTCACGGTTAATGTGCAGTGGGAGGTATGCAGGGCCTTGATGGTTACTGTACAGTGCGAGGTATGTCAGGCCGTGACAGTTACTGTGCGGTGGGAGTTATGCTAGGCCGTGATGGTTACTGTACAGTGGGAGGTATGTCCTGCCGTGATGGTTACTGTACAGTGGGAAGTATGTCCTGCCGTGATGGTTACTGTACAGTGGGGGGTATGACGGGCCGTTATGGACACTGTACAGTGGGAAGTATGTCGGGCCGTGATGGTTACTCTACAGTGGGAGGTGTGTCGGGCCGTTATGTTTACTGCACAGAGGGAGGTGTGTCGGGCCTTGACGGTTACTGTACAGTGGGAGGCTTGTTCGGCCGTGATGGTTACTGTTCAGTGGGAGGTATGTCGAGCAGTGATGGTTACTGCACAGTGGGAGGTATGTCGGACCGTGACGGTTACTGCACAGTGGAAGGTATGTCGGACCGTGATGGTTACTGTGCAGTGGGAGGTATGTCAGTCTGTAACGGTTACTGTGCAATGGGGGGTATGACGGGCCGCGACGGTTACTGTACAGTGGGAGGCTTGTTCGGCTGTGATGGTTACTGTTCAGTGGGAGTTATGTCGTTCCGTGACGGTTACTGTGCAGTGGGAGGTATGTCGAGCAGTGATGGTTACTGCACAGTGGGAGGTATGTCGGACCGTGACAGTTACTGTGCAGTGGGAGGTATGTTGGGCCGTGACGGTTACTGCGCAGTGGGAGGTATGTCGAGCCGTGATGGTTACTGCACAGTGGGAGGTATGTCAGTCTGTGACGGTTACTGTGCAATGGGGGGTATGACGGGCCGCGACGGTCACTGAACAGTGGGAGGTGTGTGGGGGTGTGACGGTTATGGTACAGTGGGGGGTATGTCTGGCCGTTATGGTTACTGTACAGTGGGAGGTATTTTGGGCCGTGGTGGTTACTGAACAATGGGATGTATGTCGGTCCGTGGTAGTGACTGTACAGTGGGAGGTATATCGGGCCGTGGTGGTTACTGAACAGTGGGATGTATGTTGGGCCGTGATGGTTACTGTGCAGTGGGAGGTATGTCGTTACGTGATGGTTACTGTGCAGTTGGAGGCATGTCGGGCCGTGGTGGTTACTGCACAGTGGGAGGTATGTCAGTCTGTGACGGTTACTGTGCAATGGGGGGTATGACGGGCCGCGACGGTTACTGTACAGTGGGAGGTATGTCGGACCGTGACGGTTACTGCACAGTGGAAGGTATGTCGGACCGTGATGGTTACTGTGCAGTGGGAGGTATGTCAGTCTGTAACGGTTACTGTGCAATGGGGGGTATGACGGGCCGCGACGGTTACTGTACAGTGGGAGGCTTGTTCGGCTGTGATGGTTACTGTTCAGTGGGAGTTATGTCGTTCCGTGACGGTTACTGTGCAGTGGGAGGTATGTCGAGCAGTGATGGTTACTGCACAGTGGGAGGTATGTCGGACCGTGACAGTTACTGTGCAGTGGGAGGTATGTTGGGCCGTGACGGTTACTGCGCAGTGGGAGGTATGTCGAGCCGTGATGGTTACTGCACAGTGGGAGGTATGTCAGTCTGTGACGGTTACTGTGCAATGGGGGGTATGACGGGCCGCGACGGTCACTGAACAGTGGGAGGTGTGTGGGGGTGTGACGGTTATGGTACAGTGGGGGGTATGTCTGGCCGTTATGGTTACTGTACAGTGGGAGGTATTTTGGGCCGTGGTGGTTACTGAACAATGGGATGTATGTCGGTCCGTGGTAGTGACTGTACAGTGGGAGGTATATCGGGCCGTGGTGGTTACTGAACAGTGGGATGTATGTTGGGCCGTGATGGTTACTGTGCAGTGGGAGGTATGTCGTTACGTGATGGTTACTGTGCAGTTGGAGGCATGTCGGGCCGTGGTGGTTACTGCACAGTGGGAGGTATGTCAGTCTGTGACGGTTACTGTGCAATGGGGGGTATGACGGGCCGCGACGGTTACTGTACAGTGGGAGGTATGTCGGTCCGTGGTGGTGACTGTACAGTGGGAGTTGTTTCAGAAAGTGACGGCTACTGTGCAGTGGGAGGTATGCCGGTCTGTTATGATTACTGTACAGTGGGAGGTATGTCGGCCAATGACAGTTACTGTGCAGTGGGAGGTATTTCGGGCCGTGATGGTTACTGTACAGTGGGACGTGTGTGGGGCCGTGATGGTTACTGCACAGTGGGAGGTATGTCAGTCTGTGACGGTTACTGTGCAATGGGGGGTATGACGGGCCGCGACGGTCACTGTACAGTGGGAGGTGTGTGGGGGTGTGACGGTTATGGTACAGTGGGGGGTATGTCAGGCCGTTATGGTTACTGTAGAGTGGGGGTTATTTTGGGCCGTGATGGTTACTGTACAGTGGGAGGTATTTTGGGCCGTGGTGGTTACTGAACAATGGGATGTATGTCGGTCCGTGGTGGTGACTGTACAGTGGGAGGTATATCGGGCCGTGGTGGTTACTGAACAGTGGGATGTATGTTGGGCCGTGATGGTTACTGTGCAGTGGGAGGTATGTCGTTACGTGATGGTTACTGTGCAGTTGGAGGCATGTCGGGCCGTGGTGGTTACTGTACAGTGGGAGTTGTTTCAGAACGTGAGGGCTACTGTGCAGTGGGAGGTATGCCGGTCTGTCATGATTACTGTACAGTGGGAGGTATGTCGGGCCGTGATGGTTACTGTACAGTGGGAGGTAAGTCGAGCCGTGATGGTTAATGTACAGTGGGAAGTATGTCGGGTTTGCTGGTTGTTGTTAGGTGGGAGGTATGTCGGCCAATGACAGTTACTGTGCAGTGGGAGATATTTCGGGCCGTGATGGTTACTGTACAGTGGGACGAATGTGGAGCCATGACTGTTAATGTGCAGTGGGATTTATGCGAGGCCGTGACGGTTACTGTGCAGTGGGAGGTACGTCGGGCCGTTATGGTTACTGTGCAGAGGGAGGTAATTTGATCCGTGATGGTTACTGTACAGTGGGAGGTATGTGGGGCCGTGTAGGTTACTGTACAGTGGGAGGAATGTCGGGCCGTAATGGTTACTGTACAGTGGGAGGTATGTCGGGCCGTGATGGTTACTGTACAGTGGGCGCTATGTGGGGACTTCCCGGTTAATGTGCAGTGGGAGGTATTTTGAGCCATGATGGTTACTGTACAGTGGGAGGTATGTCAGGCTGATATGGTTACTGTACAATGGGAGGTATGCCGGGCTGTGACGGTTCCTGTGCAGTGGGAGGTCTGTCGAGCCGTGATGGTTACTGCACAGTGGGAGGTATGTCAGTCTGTGACGGTTACTGTGCAATGGGGGGTATGACGGGCCGCGACGGTTACTGTACAGTGGGAGGTATGTCGGTCCGTGGTGGTGACTGTACAGTGGGAGGTATATCGGGCCGTGGTGGTTACTGAACAATGGGATGTATGTTGGGCCGTGATGTTTACTGTGCAGTGGGAGGTATGTCGTTACGTGATGGTTACTGTGCAGTTGGAGGCATGTCGGGCGGTGATGGTTACTGTGCAGTGGGAGTTGTTTCAGAAAGTGAGGGCTACTGTGCAGTGGGAGGTATGCGGGTCTGTTATGATTACTGTACAGTGGGAGGTATGTCGGGCCGTGATGGTTACTGTACAGTGGGAGGGATGTGGGTCCATGACGGTTACTGTACAGTGGGTGGTATGTCAGGCCATGATGGTTACAGTGCAGTGGAATGTCTGTTGTGCCGTGACGGTTCCTGTACAGTTGGAGGTATGTCGTGCCGTGATGTTTACTGTACAGTGGGAGGTATGTCGGGCCGTTATGGTTTCTGTACTGTGGGAGGTATGTCGGGCCGTGATGGTTACTCTACACTGGGGGGTATGTCCGGCCGTGATAGTTACTGTACAGTGCGAGGTGTGTCGGGCCGTTATGTTTACTGTTCAGAGGGAGGTGTATCGGGCCGTTTTGGTTACTGTACAGTGGGAGGCACGTTCGGCCGTGATGGTTACTGTACAGTGGGAGGTATGTCGCGCCGTGATGGTTACTGTACAGTGGGAGGGATTTTGGGCCGTGGTGGTTACTGAACAATGGGATGTATGTCGGTCCGTGGTGGTGACTGTACAGTGGGATGTATGTCGAGCCGTGATGGTTATTGTACAGTAGGAGGTATGTCGTTACGTGATGGTTACTGGGCAGTTGGAGGCATGTCGGGCCGTGACGGTTACTGTATAGTGGGAGTTGTTTCAGAAAGTGACAGTTACTGTACAGTGGGAGGTATGCGGGGCTGTTATGGTTACTGTACAATGTGATGTATGTCGGACCGTGACGGTTACTGTGCAGTGGGAGGTATGTCGGGCCGTCATGGTTACAGTACAGTGGGCGCTATGTGGGGACTTCCCGGTTAATGTGCAGTGGGAGGTATTTTGGGCCGTGACGGATACTGTACATTGTGAGGTATGTCAGGCTGTTATGGTTACTGTAGAGTGGGAGGTATGCCGGGCCGTGATGGTTACTGTGCAATTGGAGATATGTCGGGCAGCGATGTTAACTGTACATTGGGAAATATGTCGGGCCGTGATGGTTACTGTGCCGTGGGAGGTATGTCGGGCCGTTATATTTACTGTACATTGGGGCCTATGTTGGGAGGCGATGGTAAATTTACACTGGGAAATATGAAGAGATATGACAGTTACTGTAGAGTGGAGGGTTTGACGGGCCGGGACGGTTACTGTACAGGTATGTCGGGGTTGATGGTTGCTGTACAGTGGGAGGTATGTCGGCCAACGACGGTTACTGTACAGTGGGAGGTATTTCGGGCCGTGCTGGTTACTGTACAGTGGGACGTGTGTGGGGCCATGACGGTTAATGTGCAGTGGGAGTTATGCGAGGCCATGATGGTTACTGTGCAGTGGGAGGTATTTTGATCCGTGATGGTTACTGTACAGTGGGAGGTATGTGGGGCTGTAATGGTTACGGTAGAGTGGAAGATATGTCGAGCCGTGAAAGTTAGTGTGCAATTTTAGGTATTTCGGGCCGTGATGGTTACTGTACAGTGGGAGGTATGTCGGGCCGTGATGGTTACTGTGCGGTGGGAGGTATGTCAGGCCGTTATGGTTACTGTACAGACGGAGGTAAGTCGTGGTATGATGGTTACTGTACAGTGGGAGGTATGTCTTGCTGAGACGGTTACTGTGCAGTGCGAGGTATGTCGGGCCGTGATGGTTACTGTACAGTTGGTGGTATGTGGGTCCATGACGGTTACTGTACAGTGGGAGGCACGTTCGGGCGTGATGGTTACTGTACAGTGGGAGGTATGTCAGGCTGTGATGGTTACTGTGCAATGGGGGGTTTGACGGGCCGTGACTGTTACTGTACAGTGGGAGGTATGTCAGGCCGTCATGGTTACTGTACAGTGGGGTGTATTTTGGGCCGTGATGGTTACTGTACAGTGGGAGGTATGTTGGGCCGTGACGGTTACTGTGCAGTGGGAGGTATGTCGGGCCATGATGGTTACTGTACAGTGGGAGGTGTGTCGGGCCGTTATGGTTACTGTACAGTGGGAGGTGTGTCGGGCCGTGATGGTTACTGTGCAGTGGGAGGTGTGTCGGGCCGTGATGGTTACTGTGCAGTGGGAGGTGTGTCGGGCCGTTATGGTTACTTTACAGTGGGAGGTGTGTCGGGCTATGACGGTTACTGTACAGTGGGAGGCTTGTTCGGCCGTGATGGTTACTGTACAGTGGGAGGTATGTCGGGCCGTGACAGTTACTGTGCAGTGGGAGGTCTGTCGAGCCGTGATGGTTACTGTACAGTGTGAGGTATGTCGGGCCGTTACGGTTACTGTGCAGTGGGAGTTTTGTCGAGCCGTGACGGTTACTGTACAGTGGGACGTATGTTGGGCCGTGACGCTTACTGTGCAGTGGGAGGTATGTCGAGCCGTGATAGTTACTGTACAGTGGGAGGTATGTCCAGCTGTGATGGTTACTGTGCAATGGGGGGTATGACGGGCTGTGACGGTTACTGTACAGTGGGGGATATCTAGGAGTGTGATGGTTCCTGTCCAGTGGGAGCTATGTCGGGCTGAGATGGTGACTGTACAGTGGGAGGCATGTTTCGCAGTGATGGTTATTGTGCAGAGGCAGGTATGTCGGGCCGTGATGGTTACTGTGCAGTTGGAGGGATGTTGGGCCGTTATTGTTACTGTACAGTAGGAGGTATTTATTGGCTATGAGGTTACAGACTGTATGAGCTGCACAGAGTATGATTCTGCTGTGGCCGATGGCCCTCCGCACCTCATGGCTGCATCATCATTGGTTATTTCGTCGTTTGAAGTCTATCCCATTCAGAGCACAAGGGGCTACATAACTTGGTGAGGCAGGTCTTCAAAATGTGATGATAGCCATTGCTCCCCATCGTGCAGCGATCATTCTTACCGATGTATGAAATGGAGTGGTGTATCTGCAGCAGGCAGATCGGTGATGATGTGGTCAATTATATGTTTCCCTTTTATTGGTTCCACCATAAGCTGCCACAGAGCAGTCGAGCAGCCACAGGATCCAGCATCAATGCAGAGCACTATCATTCGATTGGATTCCCTTCAGGATGGGAACAGACCCTTCTGCTCAACCAGTCCACACTGACCCTCCAAAGAGCAACATATACTAATCGGACTGATGCACTGAACACTATGCCCAGTTTACCATGGCCAATTCACCTGAGCTGCACATCTTTGGACTGTGGGAGGAAACCCACGCAGACACACAGAGAGTTTGCAGACTCAACACAGGCAGTTAATCTAACCTGGGACCCTGATGATCTGAGGCAGCAGTGCTAAACACTGAGCCACCGTGCCACCCTATATTGACTTCTTACCAAACCTGGCTGTGTCCTGTCAATGGGACAAAATCTACCAGAGTGGGTGGTGATGTTGTCTGGGACATAGTCCCGTTCACAGAATCCTGCTTTACAGACAATATCTGACTGTTGCTTGACTAGTCCATGGGAAATATATGCTTGGTCTTTTTCACATTTTCTGTAATGAAGAGTTAATATCACTTTATTTCTTACATATTTTAAAATAAACCAAACATCATTGTTTTTCAGTTGATAGCAATTGAAGTGAACAATAATTGAAATACCAGAGCACACAGCTAACTATTGCACAATTCAGTGACTGCATTAAACAGCCGATCCATGTTCAGATCAGTGAACACACCATCTTGCTGGCAGCAATGCTGTTAAAAATGACTTTGAGGAAAAGCTTGAATTCAAGCACAGTGTTATTGGGCCACACCATAACCTCCAAAACACTGGCCATCTCCAAAATCTGTCCAGAGAGCTTCCAAACTGGAGCTAGGCAGTTACTCACACAATCCCTCACAAAGACTATTTAGAGACATACCTTAACAGCAGGGGGTAGAGTGGTTAATTGACTAGCACATGGCGCTGGCCCAGATGCAGTTCAATATTTATAATAACGACCTTTAAATAGTCATGTCTTGCAAGCATATCTCTTCTTGTGTGCCACCTAAACACTGTAATTCTGAGCCTTGGACCCGATCCTGAATGAAGGTGTTATTAAGGTGATGGACTCCTGCAGCACATGGCATCTTACATTGCATCCCTCATATACCATATCCAGTGTATGTTAGTCCCACAATGTTAGTATCCAAAAAGAATTGTACAGCTCCATTGATGGCCAATATGATCCCAGCCCAAAGACCTTCTATGTGACTTGAGCTGAAAATCTCTGTGTAAATGTTTGCAGCATTGTTCTAACCATTAACAACCATTACGTAAAGTCTCTTTACTGAAGATCCACTATCCTTTCATAATACCAACTTTTAGATTGTCCAATAAGCACAAAATCCACCCATTTATTCAGTACGCTTTTATAACAACAATATGATGAAAACTCACATTAAGTAACATTGAAATGCCTCACCCAAGACCAAACTATTAATAAGTATGAGGTCTTTGAAAATATACAATTATTTTCCGTTGCATTAATATTGTTAACTAATAGTCGATTCTCCTGTTCCTCAGATGCTGCCTGAACGTCTGATTTTTTTTCAGTACCACACTTTTTGACTCTGATCTCCAGCATCTGTAGTATTCATTTTCTCCCTGCTAATGTTCACTCATAATCATTTTCATGGCAACAATATCACTGTGTATTTAAACATGTCCCAGTCAGACATGAGTACGTTTTCAGTTACTTCTGTCTATCTCAGAGCTTAGTAATGTGGGCTGAGAATGCTAGTGTCTGTGATGTTCGGTATATAGGCTCTGAGACTGACAGATGCTTTCAAACAGCATATCCCTTCAGCTGTTCACAACAAGCAAGGTACTGTCTGGACCAACCATCACAAAACCCAAAAACAGTGTCCAGCATTGAACAGGACTAGACAATTTTTTTTATGTTAATTTAGTCAGGAAATGTGATTGGGACAGCATTTATTGATGGATAGGGAACTTGAAACAGTGACACTGGCAATATACTTCCCAGTAAGGATGGTGGATGGATTGGAAAGAATGCGAACATAGTGGATGTCCTGTGTATCTGCTTCTCTTGTCCTTCTTGATGGTCTGGGGTTCAGAGGTACGTTGTACGGAGCCTTGGCAAATTTCTGCAGAGCGCCATGTAGATGTCAGGTATTGCTGCTACTGAGCATCAGTGGATGAGGGGTGAAGCTGCACTCACACAGGCAAATGGAAGTATGTCGTCTCTCACACACACACACACACACATTTAATATGTGTCTTAGCAATAGGGGACATGCTTTCAGAAATTTTGAGGTGAGTTATTCCTGCAGAATTTCGAGCCCCTGACATATTCTTTAAGTTAAATAATTTATATGCGTCAAAACGTGGTGCTGGAAAAGGAAAACAGGTCAGGCACCATCTGAGGTACAAGAGAAGGCAAAATTTTAGCATAAACCCTTCACAGGAATGGGTATTGAAATCATATGGTCAGTCCAGTTCAGGTTAACGATCATCCCCGCGATATTGTTTGGTGTGTGTTCAGTTATGGTGGTGGAATTGAACGTTAGAGGATGTGTTTCAATTTTCCATTGTTAGAGGTAATTGTTGTCTGCCACAGGTGTAATGGAAATGGTATTGTCACTGTTAAGCACACACCTGCATAGTTCCAGGTCCTGGTACATTTGGACAAGGACTGCTTCAGTAACTGAGTAAATCACGAATGGTGTTGTACACTGTCCAATCATTGGCAAACGTCCTCACTTGAGCTTTAGCAAGCAGGTTAGTACTGAGGACGTGCTGCTTGATCCAACTGTAGAGGACATCTGCCATCCCTTTATTAATGACAGGGATTAGAACAATAGGTTAGTCACTGATTGCCCGAGGTTTTGTCTGTGTGTGTACAGAACACACCCGGATAGTTTCCCACATTGTCAGGTAGGTCCCAGTGCTGTATCCCAGCAGGAACAGCCTAAATGGAATGTTATCATGGCCCACAGCCTTTGCATTCTCCAATCCCTCCAGCTGTTTGTAAATACCACACAAAATAAGTCGGATTAGCTGAAGACTGGCATCTGGAGGAGCCTAAAATAGATCATCCCATCGATATTTCTGTCAGAACAATGCTGTGAATGTTTCAGCCTTAGATTTCTATTGTTGTGCGAAGCCCTTCTATCATTCAGGAAAGTGATATTGGTGGATTCTTCTCCTCCAGTGAGTTGTGTGATTGTCCACCACCACTCACCCGGATTGTAGAGATTAGGTCTGATTCATTGGTTAGATCTGTGTCTCATTTGCTGTTTACACCATGTGGTGAGTAAGTGGTCCAATTCAGTAACTTTATCTCATTCTGTGGTGTATGTGGAGCTACTACAGTCAAGCCTTCCTGTTTTCTCCATTTACCAAGGCTTGATGGTTAGGATAAAGTGGAGCATACGCCAGGCAGTGATAGTGAAAATTATACTGGAGTACAATTCTGCTGCTGTTGGTAATGACCCAAACCACCTCACACAGGCCAGTGCACAGTTCAAAAATCTATTGGAAATTTGCCCTGTTGAGCACAGTGATGGTGTCACATATACACAGGGGTCTTCACAATGTAAAAGTGGAAAATGTCTCCATAAATACTGTGTTCGGTAGTCACCGTTCCCAATACGGTAATTGAACAATGTGTCTGCAATCAGTAGGTTGGTGATGGTGAGGTCAAGGATGTTTCTCCCGATCAGTCGTTTCCCCTGACTCAGTGTACACGCAGTGAAGCAGTTGTGTCCTTTTGAACCCGACCACCTCTATCAGCAACGCTGCTCTTGGTGCTGGTTATGAAATGGCCCACCCAGTATACAGCTGCCAGCTCTGTCAGCCTCTCAGTGCTTCCTCCAAGTGTTGCGCAATGTAGAGGGACACTGATTCACCAGCTCAGGCAGGAGAGTCAGCAGGAGCTTTCCGTGTCAGTGTTTGATCTGACCCCCTGAGACTGAGGGAGGAAGTCAGCAGGAGGTTTCCGTATCAGTGTTTGATCTAACCCCGTGAGGCTGAGGGAGGGTGTCAGCAGGAGGTTTCCATGTCAGTGTTTGATCTGACACCGTGAGGCTGAGCGAGGGGGGTCAGCAGGAGGTTTCTGTGTCAGTGTTTGATCTGACACCGTGAGGCTGAGGGAGGGGAGTCAGCAGGAGGTTTCTTTGTCAGTGTTTGATCTGACCCCGTGAGGCTGAGGGAGGTGAGTCAGCAGGAGGTTTCCGTGTCAGCGTTTGATCTGACCCCGTGAGGCTGAGGGAGGGGAGTCAGCAGGAGGTTTCTGTGTAAGTGTTTGATGGGACAACGTGAGGCTGAGGGAGGGGGGGTCAGCAGGAGGTTTCTGTATCAGTGTTTGATCTGACCCCGGGAGGCTGAGCGAAGGGGGTCTGCAGGAGGTTTCTGTGTCAGTGTTTGATCTGACACCGTGAGGCTGAGCGAGGGGGGTCAGCAGGAGGTTTCTGTGTCAGTGTTTGATCTGACACCGTGAGGCTGAGGGAGGGGAGTCAGCAGGAGGTTTCTTTGTCAGTGTTTGATCTGACCCCGTGAGGCTGAGGGAGGGGGGTCAGCAGGAGGTTTCCGTGTCAGTGTTTGATCTGACCCCGTGAGGCTGAGGGAGGGGAGTCAGCAGGAGGCTTCCGCGTCAGTGTTTGATCTGACCCCGTGAGGCTGAGGGAGGGGAGTCAGCAGGAGGTTTCCGTGTCAGTGTTTGATCTGACCCCGTGAGGCTGAGGGAGGGGAGTCAGCAGGAGGTTTCTGTGTAAGTGTTTGATCTGACCCCGTGAGGCTGAGGGAGGGGAGTCAGCAGGAGGTTTCCGTGTCAGCGTTTGATCTGAACCCGTGAGGCTGAGGGAGGGGAGTCAGCAGGAGGTTTCTGTGTAAGTGTTTGATGGGACAACGTGAGGCTGAGGGAGGGGGGGTCAGCAGGAGGTTTCTGTGTCAGTGTTTGATCTGACCCCGGGAGGCTGAGCGAAGGGGGTCTGCAGGAGGTTTCTGTGTCAGTGTTTGATCTGACACCGTGAGGCTGAGCGAGGGGGGTCAGCAGGAGGTTTCTGTGTCAGTGTTTGATCTGACACCGTGAGGCTGAGGGAGGGGAGTCAGCAGGAGGTTTCTTTGTCAGTGTTTGATCTGACCCCGTGAGGCTGAGGGAGGGGGGTCAGCAGGAGGTTTCCGTGTCAGTGTTTGATCTGACCCCGTGAGGCTGAGGGAGGGGAGTCAGCAGGAGGCTTCCGCGTCAGTGTTTGATCTGACCCCGTGAGGCTGAGGGAGGGGAGTCAGCAGGAGGTTTCCGTGTCAGTGTTTGATCTGACCCCGTGAGGCTGAGGGAGGGGAGTCAGCAGGAGGTTTCTGTGTAAGTGTTTGATCTGACCCCGTGAGGCTGAGGGAGGGGAGTCAGCAGGAGGTTTCTTTGTCAGTGTTTGGTCTGACACCGTGAGGCTGAGGGAGGGGAGTCAGCAGGAGGTTTCCGTGTCAGTGTTTGATCTGACACCGTGAGGCTGAGGGAGGGGAGTCAGCAGAAGGTTTATATGTCAGTGTTTAATCCGACGCCGTTAGACTTTGTTATGTCACATTGTTGCTTGAGGAGTCTTTAGGATACCTCTCCCGAGTCTAGCCCTAGCCGCCAGACGTTCAGCGTTTGCAGGGCTTTTTATTATTGCTGCTATCAACAGAAGGGCCTCTCCTGTGCTGTATGAGACTGACTCTATTTCTCTTGTGATCGCACAGTACAAAGTCTCACTCCTTCAGTTCCTTCCTGTGCCTTGTCTATTCCACAGATTTCTACAATATTTTCTCTAATAAGAAATCGCAAAATTCCGCTTTTAATCCATCTATGTGTATCTCTGTATTTTTCCCTGTCATCTCCTATAGCCCCTACGTCCCTCCCCTATCTCTCCTAACTTAAAGCTGCTACACCTCTCCCCATATTCTGTGAATGAATTTTTTAAAAAAATCCAAAATGTTCTATCATGCACAGGCCACGCGATCTCTCGGCCATCTCCAACCCTGCTTTGCTCTCTCTGTACCATCTCCAGCCTTGGTTTCCTATCTCTGTGACATCACCAGCCTTGCTTTCCTCTCTCTGTAACATCTTCAGCCTTGCTTTCCTCTCTCTGTACTGCCTCCAGCCTTGCTTTCCCATATCTGTAACATCTTCAGTCTTGCTTTAACATCCTGCCCTGTCCTGTCTAAAGTTCCAGTGCTACAGAATATTGAGTTGTTAGCCATGACCTCTCTCAAACACGTCTCTGTAATGTCACACCTGTCCATGTCAACTCATTCCCTTATCACATCAGTGTGTCTGATAATACTGCCAGCATTAACGAAAGCAAGAATATAACACCTGGAATACTCTGTACTTTGGAGTGCTTCAGTCATTCACTGTTTCTTAACAGGCTGCCCAAACCATGAACCAAATTTCAACTCTCAATGAATGAATATTTATTGAAATGTAATTTATTTTTTTTTAAAAATGATTTCATCAAATGCGACTTTCCAGACCTGAGCAGTCAGCTCCACATACAATGAGTTTCTGATGATTAATTCCCCACTTAGTGTGTGAGAGGACAGCCCTCAGCAATGGAGAAAGTGAAGATGGCAGTTGATGGAGATCAGAATCGAAAAGTGTGGTGCTGGAAAAGCACAGCAGGTCAAGCAGTATCCAAGGAGCAGAGAGTCGATGTTTCAGGCTTCAGCCCTTCATCAGGAAAGCAATGGTGCATTCTTTTATTTTCATTCCGTAATTTGCAGAATGTTGGGAACCTTAAGGAAGTTCAGGAAGTCAGCACTGTATACTACACTGTAATGGAAAGCAGTCAATCAGTTGGTTGGGCAGCGTGTAGACAAGTTGAAGGGAAATACAGACTGATTGAAGTATAATCATAAGGATAGATAAATCCCCTAGTGATATGGGTTACCCTAGGTTACTCCAGGAAGTTACGGAAGAGATTGGGTACTTTTGGTGATGATCTTTGCATCTTCACTGTCCACTGAAATAGTGCCAGATGACTGGAGAGTGGCAAATGTTATTCCCTTGTTTGGGAAAGGGAATAGGGACAACACTGGGAATGACAGAACAATCTGTCTTACATCAATGGTGGGCTAAGTATTGGAGATGATTCTGAGAGACAGGATTTGCAATTACTTAGAAAACCATAGTCTGATTATTGATAGTCAGCATTGCTTTGCGGTGAGCAGGTCATGCCTCACAAACCTTATTGAATTCTCTGAAGATGTGAAAAACAACATTGATGAAGGCAGCCAGGTAGATGTGGTAAACAAGAATTTTAGCAAGGTGTTTGATAAGGTTCCCCATTGTAGGCACATTCTGTAGATAAGGAGGCATGGGATGCAGGAAAATGTGGCTGTCTGGATATGGACTTAGCTGGCCCATTGAAGACAGAGTGTGGTAGCAGATGAAAAATATTCAGCCTGGAGTTCAGCGACAAGTGGTGTTCCACAGAAATTGGCTTTGTGACCTGTGCTGTTTGTGATTTTTATAAATGACTTTGGTGAGAAGGTGGAATGGTGGGTTACTAAGTTTGCCGATGACAGGAGGTTTGGTGGATTTATGTATAGTTTGGAGGGCTATTGTAGATTGCAATGGGACATTGACGGGATGCAGAACTGGGCTGAGAAGTGGCGAATAGAGATCAAACGTAAAACGTGCGAATTGTTTTATTTTTGAAGGTTGCATTTGCATACAGAATACAGGTTTAAAAGCAGAATACTTGACAATGTGGTGGAACAGAGGGATCTTGACCCATGTCCATAGATTCCTTAAAATTACCACCCAAGTTGATAGAGTTGTTAAGAAGGTGATGGTGTGCTGGCTTTCATTATCAGAGGAAAGAGCAGCGAGTTTAATGCTTAGTTCTATAAAGCTGTAGTTCAACCACACTCGGAATATTGTGTTCAGATCAGGTTACCTCATTATGGGAAACATGTGGAAGGCTCAGAGAGTGTGCAGAGGAGATTTACCAGGATTCTGGAAGGACTGGAGGACATGTCTTAGGAAGAAAGTTTGAGGGAGCGAGAGGTTTTCTCCCTGGAGCGTAGAAGGATGAGAGGTGACTTGATAAAAGTGCACAAGATGTTGAGAGACAAATATTGGATAGCCAGAGTCTTTTCCCATGGCAGAAATGGCTATCATCAACGGAGAAAATTTTAAAGTGATTGGAAAAAGGTTAGGGGAGATGTCAGAGGTAGGTTCTTTACACACAGAGTGGTGGGGGAGGAATGGATGTAGAGTCAGTTACATTCGGGATAATTACGAAGACTCATGGAAAGGCACATGGAATTTAGTGCATTGAAAGTTATGTAGGTTAGTCTGATCTTAGAATAGGATAAAAGGCCAGCAAAACATTGAGGGTTAAAGGTCTCTTACTTTGCTGTAGTGTTCTATGTTCCAAGTTTCACTTAGCTTGTGGATTCTCATCAGTTGTTGAATGTGTGAGGGAGTGAGGTGTATTCACCTGAGTGTCAGCACAATGTGTATGGTTAAATAGACCAGACAAAATCCCCCAAGTTCAGTTATTAAACTGATTTTTGACTTGCCGTTAGCTCCTGGTTTCATCAGATACATTCTGTTGGGAAACCCATGTATTAATATCTGACCATCCACAGACATGTACAAATTTATTTTGATACTGGTGAATGTGAAGGTACATTTATTGGATTTTTTCAGAGGATTCACTGTGCGACACAAGATGCTGCATTATCCTGTCAATTGTGAACATTTTCTCCAAATGTCTGGTCCAGAGACCAGATGTATGGAGTACGGGGAACATGCTAGATGTCAGCACCATGAGCAACATCATGTGATTCTGACACTCCATGTCCATACAACTGCTCTCTGGGTCTGGATTTGATTGTGATAGTCTGTTGGCTAGTTTCCTCCTGCCCAAGGTGGAATCCAAACGATTTACTTTGAAGGAATGTTTGAATGATTGTCCCGACCCATGTTGGAAATTATCTGGACAGATTCAGGTGCATGTCAGTGTCTCATTGAGTGCCGCAGGTAGCTACGAGGTCCAGTAGCACTGTGTCTGAATTGAAGCCTTTTGGAATCCATTTTTAATGTCGGTCATGATTGCAACGTGGTGGGTTTACTGACCTGAACAATAATCAGGTGTTTGCCATGTTTGTGAATTGGGCAATGATGAAATATTAACTACAGTTCTTCAACTTAACATTCATCTCTGAAAATTTTAAGTTGATTCTATATTGATGGAACTAAGATATAAACACCTAACCACATTTTATGATACAAAAGTAAAGAGTGCACGTTTTGTTTTGTACAGCAAAAGAACGTTTTTTCTGACTAGATCGAGTGAATCCTTAGAAGAGTACAAAGGCAGTATGAGTATACTTAAGAGGGAAATCAGGAGGGCAAAAGGCGACATGAGATAACATTGACAAATAGAATTAAGGAGAATCCAAAAGCATTTTACAAAGACATTAAGGAAAATAGAGTAAATAGGGAAAGAATAGGGTCCACTCAAAGATCAGCAAAGAGGCTTTTGTGTGCAGCTGCAGGAGCTAGGGGACATAAGAAATGAGCATTTGGCATCAATGTTTACTGTGGAAAATGACATGGAAGATATAGAATGTAGGGAAATAAATGGTGACATCTTCAAAATGTTTATATTACAGAGGGGGATGTGCGGGATGTCTTGCAACGCATAAAAGTGGATAAATCCCCAGGACCTGATCAAGTGTACCCGAGAACTCTGTGGGAAGCCAGGGAAATTATTGCTGGGCCTGTTCATGAGATATTTGTATCATTGATAGTCACAGGTGAGGTGCTGGAAGACTGGAGGTTGGCGAATGTGGTGCCACTGTTTAAAAAGGGCGGTAAGGACAAGCCAGGCAACGATAGACCAGTGAGCCTGACAGCGGTGGTGGGCAAGTTTTTGGAGGGAAACCTGAGGGACAGGACGTACATGTATTTGGAAAGGAACGGGCTGATTAAGAACAGTCAACATTGCCTTGTGAGTGGAAAATCATGTCTCACAAAATTGATTGAGATTTTTACAGAAGTAACAAAGAGGATTGATGAGGGCAGAGAGTTGGACATGATTTATTTCAACTTCAGTAAACGTTCAACAAGGTTCCCCATGGAAGACTAGTTAGCCAGCTTAGATGTCACGGACTACAGGGAGAAGTAGCCATTTGGATACTGAACTGGCTCAAAGGTAGAAGACTCAGGGTGGTGGTGGAGGAATGTTTTTCAGACTGGAGGCCTGTGACCAGTGGAGTGCCATAAAGATCAGTGCTGAATCCACTAATTTTCGTTATTTATATAAATGATTTGAATGTGAGCATAAGAAGTACAGTTAGTAAGTTTGCAGATGACACCAAAATTGGAGGTGTTGTGAACAGCGAAGAAGGTTACCTCGGATTGCAACAGGATCTTGATCAAGTGGGCCAATGGGCTTAGGAGTGGCAGATGGAGTTTAATTTACATAAATGCGAGGTGCTTCATTTTGGGAAAGCAAGTCTTAACACGAGTTATACTCTTATTGTCGAAATTCCTAGGGAGTGTTGCTGAACAAAGAGACCTTGGAGTGCAATTTCATTGTTCCTTGCAAGTAGAGTCACAGAAAGATAAGACAGTGAAGTAGACGATTGGTGTGCTTTCCTTTATTGGTCAGAGTATTGAGTACAGGAGTTGGAAGGTCATGTTGTGGGTTTTTCGGAAGTTAGTTAGGCCACTTTTGGAATATTGCATGCAATTCTGCTCTCCTTCCTATCAGAAGGAAGTTGTGAAACTTGAAAGGGTTAGGAAAAGATTTACAAGGATGTTGCTAGGATTGGAGCATTTGAGCTGTAGGGAGAGCCTGAATAAGGTAGCGCTGTTTTCAGTGGAGTGTCGGAGGCTGAGGGGTGACTGTTTAGAGGTTTATAAAATCATGAAAGACATGGATAAGGTAAATGGACAAGATGTTCTCCCTGGTGTGGGGGCGTCCAGAAGTAGAAGGCATATGTTTAGGGTGAGAGGGGAAAGATATAAAAGAGACCTAAGGGGCACCTTTCTCCTGCAGGGGTTGGTATGTGTATGGAATGAGCTGCCAGAGCAAGTGGTGGAGGCAAGTACAATTGCAACATTTAAAAGGCATCTGAATGGGTATATGCTGGGAAGGGTTTGGAGGGATATGGCTCGGGTCTGGGCAGGTGGGACTAGATTGGGGTTGGGATATCTGGTCAGCATGGACGAGTTGGAACAAAGTGTCTGTTTCCATACTGTACATCTCTATGATTCTATTACTGTAATTTAGAAATGACAATAATTTAAAATGCACTGTCAAATAAATAAATGTTTTATGTATTAAATTGTAGCATACAGTAAGTTGAAAACTTGCAATTTTTAGAATGAATAATAAAGAACAAAGAACAAAGAATATTCCAGCACAGGAGCTGACCCTTCAGCCCTCCAAGCCTGCACCGATCCAGATCTTCTATTTAAACCTGCCGGCTATTTTCTAAGGATCTGTATCCCTCTGCTACCTGCCCATTCATGTATCTGTCTAGATATACCTTAAATGATGCTCCCACAATATACTCCAAATATGCTTCAATCAGAGCCTTGTAAAGACTCAGAAATTCATCTCTGCTTTAATATTCAAGTCCTCTCAAAATAAATGCCATCATTGTATTTGTCTTTCTGACCGAATAGGTCACCCAAAACAATGAACGTATTATGGACATTAATAAACTTATCATGGAGTTACAAAAATGAACAGTGATTAAAGCATGATGGCAAATAGATCTCAGCCTTGTGTAAACTCTCTGTGCTAATCTACATGCTGCAGAATCCAGACAGGCTGCAGCTCCCTCCAGACAGTTTGCAAACAAACCTGACAGCTACAGTACAGTACTCTCCTGAAGATGGCCTTTAATGGGACATTGGAATGTCGCCCTTGGGTCATCAATATGCCAACCCATGGTTGAGTCTGATTGATCAGGGTAAACACACCTGATCATTCCATTGCAGATCCTCCATACCGTCCCAAGGGCTTGAAGACTTGGAAGGATAAGAATACATCAAAACTCCACAGAGTACGGTAACTGGAGAATATCCACCGAGAAACAAGACAACTCCAAGACCATCGGAAGAATAAGAAGGCATCACCACGTGGAGCCTGGCCAAGTTCTAGTGTGGTGGTACACGGTCAGCCAAAGTTAAGTAAAAGCATAAGACAGTTTGCAGTATTTTTCATTACTTTATAGTAAACTTTATTGTATTGTATTGACTGTGCTCAATAAAAAAAAATTATTGTTTGTACGAGTTGACTCACAGTTCTTTTGCTGAATAGAAGCCTTTAAATACACTGTGTGGCAGACACAACAACTTCCTAACTATTCACTCAACCTGCAAGTTTACCTTGAGACATTCCTGTGCAAGAACTCATAACTCTGTTTGCACTTCAGACTTCTGAATTTTCTTTTCATTTATGAAATAGTCCATGCCTCTCTTCCTGTTCACAAAGTACATCATCTCGCACTTTCCCAAGATGTATTCCATCTACCACTTCTTTTCCCACTCTCCTATTCTATCTAAATCCTTCTGCAGCCTCCCTGCCTCCTCAATGCTACCTGTCCCTCCACCTACCTTTTTTCATCTAAACGCCTACCCAGAATGCCCTCAGTTCCTTAATATAGATCGTTAATGTACAAAGTAAAATGTTGTGGTCCCAACACTGAGCCTTGAGGAACATAGTGGTCATTGGCTGCTATCCTGGGAAGGACCCTTTTATCCCCATTCTCTACTTTCTGCCAGACAGCCAAGCTTCTGCACACACTAGTACATTGCCTCCAACAAAATGGGACCTTATTGTACTCAGCAGCCTCCTGTGTGGCACCTTGTCAAAGTCCTTCTTGATGTCCAGGTGGATAACATCCACTGACTTTCCTTTGTCTCACTTGCTTGTTACATCCTTAAATAACTCTTACAGATATATGAGGCACGACATCCCCTTGATGAAACCATACCGACTTTACCCAATTTTACAATTCACTTGCAAGTATTCAGAAATCTCATCCTTCACAATGGATTCCAGGATCTTACACATGACTGAGGTTGTGCTAATCGGTCTGTCACTTTCTGCCTTTTGCCTTATTCCCTTTTTAAAGAGCGTGTCACGTTTGCAACTTTCTAGTCTTCTGACCCTCTCCCTGATTCTAGAAATTAATGAAAGATCACCACAAATGTCTCCATTATTTCTTCAGCTATCTCCCTTGGCACTCTGCGATATCGTCTATCTGTCCAGTTTATTTACCCATTTAGTTTTTTGAGCAATTTGTCCTAATAAGCTCTGTCCCAAGCTTCATCCCAAGCGCTATCTTGAATTTGTGGAATACTATCGGTGTTTTTACTGTTAAAACTAACGTGAAATAATTGTTCAGTTTCTCAGCCATTACTTGTTCCCCATTGCTATATATCCAGCGACGTATCCCACGTCTCAATATCCATTTCTGCCTCTATTTTGCACTTTATATATCTAAAGAACATATTACAGTTTTTTTTATTACTGACTAGTTTACCCTCATATTTAATCTTCTTCCTCTTATTTCTTATTTTGTTGCCCTATATTGGTATTTGTAAGCTTCCAAATCCTCTGGTTTCCCACTGCCATTTGCCATGTTGTCTGATTTCTCTTTTGCTTTTACGCTAACCCTGATTTCCCCTGTCATCCATTGTTGCCTCATCCTCCCTATACCATGCTTCTTTTTGCTTGGAATGAATCTCTGCTGCGTCTGCTGAATTACTCCCAGAAACCCCCGCCATTACTGTTCCACTGTCTTTCCTGTTAGCCTACTCTCCCAATCAATTCAACCCAATTCTTCCCTCATGCCTTTGTATTTACTTTTATTCAGTGGTAATAATTGTTAATTCTTCTATCTTCTCCCTGTCAAATTGAAGAGTAGGTTCAATGATATTATGATCACTGCTGCTTAAAGTTTTTCGTTACCTGAAGCTCCCTTATCAAGTCTGCTTCATTGCACAACACTAAATCCAGTATTACTCGTTGCCTGCACCATAAGCTGCTCAAAAAAGCCATCTTGTAGACATTCCACAAATTCCTTTTCTTACAAAGCACTACCAACCTGATTTTACCAGTCCAGCTACATATTGAAATCCTCCCAATCATTATAACTTTGCTTTTTCTACACATCTTTTTTACCTCCCGATGTGTCCTCTGCCCCAGCTCCTGACTACGATTTGTAGACCTGTACATAACTCCAGCTATGTTTTTTTTCACCTTTGCCGTTCCTCCATTCTACCCACACACACATTCCACACCATCTGTCCCTACTTTGAGTTTAGGGAACTGAGTGATAGGACTGCAAAACACTTTACCATAGTTCATAGTTTAGACATTGATTAAAATATTACATTGTCAATTCCATTGGAACGAGGCCACAATCTATTTCTTTGGCCAAATATTCTGTCTGTACTAGGGAGGAATGCAGACATTTGAAACTGTTAGAAAAGCAAGATTTGAAGAGGATTTGAAACTATAAAGAGATTAAGGTGGGTCAAGTGAACAGAAAAATATTGTATGGAATATTGTCGGAAATATTGTCTGTGCACTCAAAGACGTTGGCCGGTTGAATTGAAAGGCAGTGTATTATTTCAATGGAGAGATTGGCTTGAAGCATAGAGGAATTGTGCACCTGGATGACATACTAAAACCTTTATGTGTGCATAAAGCTTTGATGGAGTACGATAAATGTAGAAACTATCTGAAACAGAATACATGCAAAATTAGGGAAGATTTTCTCCAGTTTTGCAGAGCAGTGGCAAGACAGCATCGAGAGAACAATGGGCATACTGACATGCAAATCAGTCCAGAGAAGATTCATTCAACTGATTCCTGTGTTTATTTCATGAGGAAATCTTGAACTGACCGACTCTGGATCTGCTGGAGTTTAGGTGAACAACATGTGATCTTGGTAAGGCCAAAAAATTCCAAGTAGTCTTTTCAAGTTGAATTCTAAAACAATATTTCAGCTTGTGTGAGAGATTACCAGGAGTGGACTGTCTATAAAACTGAAGAATATCTCTTTAAAGAAGATGTTGGTTGTTTTAATTCTCTCAATGTGTCGTGTATTTGTGAACTCTCTTCCCAGATAGCAATGGAGGATAAAACATTGAATATTCCTAAGGCAGAGGCAGACAGATTCTTGACTAAAAACGATGCACTAACATTGTAAGGGCAAAGGAAGAATAAGAGGGACAGTTGATAAGTTTGCAGTTGAGACCAAAATTGGAGGTGTAGTGGACAGCGAAGAGGGTATGCTCAGATTAAAACAGGATTTGGCCAGATGGACGAATGAGCTGAAAAGTGGCAGCTGGAGTTTAATCCAGATAAATGCGAGGTGCTGCATTTTGGGAAATCAAATCTTAGCAGGACTTATACACTTAATGGTAATGTTCTAGGGTGTGTTGCAGAACAAAGAGACCTTGGAGTGCAGGTTCATTATTCCTTGAAAGTGGAGTCGCAGGTAGATAGGATAGTGAAGGAGGCGTTTGGTATGCTTTCATTTATTGGTCAGAGTATTGAATACAGGAGGTGGGCGGTCATGTTGCGGCTTTACAGGACATTGGTTAGGCCACTGTTGGAATATTGCATGTTATTCTGGTTTCCTTCCTATCGGAGAGATGTTGTGAAACTTGAAATGGTTCAGAAAGGATTTAGAAGGATGTTGACGGGGTTGGAGGATTTGAGCTACAGGGAGAGGCTGAACTGGCTGGGGCTGTTTTCCCTGGAGCATCGGAGGCTGAGGGGTGACCTTATAGACGTTTACAAAATTATGAGGGGCATGGATAAGGTAAATAGGCAAATAAGGTAAATTTTCCCTGGGTCGGTGAGACCAGAATTAGAGGGCATAGGTTTATGTTGAGAGGGGAAAAATATAAAAGATACCAAAGGGGCAACTTTTTTGTGCAGAGGGTCGTGCGTGTATGGAATGAGCTGCCAGAGGAAGTGGTGGAGGCTGGTACAATTGCAACATTTAAGAGGCATTTGGATGGGTACATGAGTAGGAATGGTTTGGAGGGATATGGGCCGGTGCTGGCAGGTGGGATTAGATTGGTTTGGGATATCTGATCAGCATAGACGGGTTGGACCGAAAGGTCTGTTTCCATGCTGTACATCTCTATGATTCTATGACTGTGTGATTGAGGTCAAAATCAGATCATCCAAAATCTTATTGCATGGCGGAGCTCGATTGGTGACTTACTCCTGATGCTAGGTTTTGCATTTCTGTTGTCTTTAGATGCTGAAAAATTATGAGATGATTCTCATGAGCATGACGACTTTTTTTCTCAGGTTATTGGGCACAGCTTTCCATATGTGACTTTTAAACAGCACTCAAAAGCACTCAGGGAAGTTTCATAGTTTTGGAGAAAAGTCAGGAGCACAGCGCAAAGTAAAACCATGCCTTGAAACTGCTTTCGAAATCAGATTGAGTCGAATGGATAACTTTACTTCTGCACATTCCTTTCAGTTCTTCTTGTGAGATGAGTTTCATTAGCAAGGACAACATTCTGTTGCCTATGTGTAATTTCTATTCAGAATATGGTGATAAACCCCAGGGATTATTGTGGTGCAGGGACACTAACAGATATGTTACAAAGAGAGAAACGGGGTTCTGAACCATTTGATAGTGAATGGAGAATGATATAGCTTCAAGTCAGTGTGCTGTGTGACCTTGGAGATTGTATTCCTCACCATTCGATGCACACAAGCTATGGATATAGTCGGAACACATTCTCTGTTTTCAACAATTAAACTGATAATTATATAGCCCTTCAGCCCAGTACATCAATGCCAGCCAGGAAACACCTACGGATATTTTTTCCCAGTTACCTGAAGACCTATGACCTACTATGTCCTGGCAGTTTTCGCTTAAATGCTGCATTGCCTTGTATTATCTGTGACCTGAGTGTTTTTTGTTCTTTTAATATATGCACAAAATGGTTTTATTGAAGTAAATAACACAACTATAAAGACAGCAGCAAGCTCATCAGATCAATTAAAAAATCCTCATTTTTCAATAATTATAGAAAATCCGATTGTCTTTTCAATTGATTAGGGATTTTAAATGAAGCTAGACCAGCATTACTTGCCCTGGAGACGTTCCAGTCCAGTTGATGTTGGTCCATCCAAGTGGCTGGTAGGATGGAGTACCAGCAGTGCATCTCATGTGCTGGTTTAACTGCTGGTGGATGGAGTGTTACACACGCCACCATGCTGTGATGAACAGCTCGCAGGAAAACACAGGAAATCTGACTCATTGTCAAAGCGAACATATAGGATTCAATTTATTATTTTTCTGAGAAATAGCAACCTTACAGATACAAGTCTATATAATAATGAAGGGAAGTCTGTTTCTATGTTATTGGTGTCCTTAAAATAATGGTGTCAAGCAGCTGGAATAATGTTGGTGCTGTCGTTGGAGGATTCTTGCACTGAGCATGTGAATTAACATGGATGTTTTCAGAGATGGCTGGACTGTCCTAGGTTACTAATTGCTGATAATCCTTGGGATGTGTCTCGTTTGTAATTTTGCCACTTACTGAGCACAGTTTGCCAGAACAAACCAACAAGTACCTTTAGTTGGTGCGTCTGAACGTATCAGAGCTTTCATGGCTGCCACCATATGGAATCATATAAAAAGACAAGGCCCATCGAGTCTGCACCACCCAGTGCTGATGCAAGTGTTTTATAAATTTTAAAAGTTACCTTCCTGAACTACCCTCCAAGGCAATGCATTCTAGACACAGACCATCCTCTAGATTCAAAACATATTGCACAACTCCTCTCTCAATATCCTCTTTTTCACTTTCAACATGTGTCCCTTGTTTTTGACCCTTTGACTAAGGGGAATTGCTGTTGTCTGTTCACTCTGCCCATACCTCTCATGCTCTTATACACCTCTGTCAGGTTCACTGCTTACCCTTTTCTGTTACAAAAGCAAGACTATGGTTTGAGTTCTGTCTTGTCTTGTCACTTCTTCCAAAGTTCAGCATCTCACATATTTCAGTGTTAATTTTTATCAGGCCCTCTGAACGATCTGTTTGTATCCTCCTGTAATCTAACACGTTCCTCCTTACCGTGATCCATCCAGCTAATCATTGCTCATCCACAACATTGTTTATCATCCTCCAATACACCCCATATCCCACATTAATATCATCAACATTTAGGAATATCAGAAACAAACCTTCATTTCCTTCCTGTTCTACAGATCTATTGCAGAGGAAGAAATGGGAATTCCAGTCTCTTGTTTTTCATATTTTGGTGAATTGCCAGCGTGATGCAGTTGAGGTCTTTTATGACAGAGCCACAAATCATTTTTTGGACATGGAGCTGAATTCTGCTTTTACACTCCACCCCTCTACATGTATTATTCAGAAGGCTTGTATATCATTAATGTTGGACGAGCCTTTGGCACTGTGCACTGAAACGTTGTATATGGGCCTGCAGCTTATTCTGTAAAACATTCACTGCAATAGTCAGAGCTGAAGTTTTTTTTTCATCTGCAGGATGGACGCAGGTTCATTCATTAAGTTTGTTTGAAAGAGCTCGAGGGATGAGGATAAATATTAAATTAATTCTGTATTATAAACACACTATAGAAGATCAATTCAAATTCTCATGTCTACGTTGAATTGGAAGCAAATTAAAAGAAAAAGCACCACAGTTCTGAATATTGTTTTTAACAAGTGACATCATGTTACAATAATGCATTGTGGCAAAAAGAAAATGTCTGCACTTGATGGAGATACAGAAATGCAGAGTGAATATACAACATGAACAAGAATCAAGTGTTAATAAAAAAGTATGAGGAACATTTTCTTAATTTTCAAAGGAAACAAGAGACCACTTTTCCTGCAGTGATGTTTGATTTTCCATCTATCTCACTTTTCCAACTACATGCTTTCTCCTGCCACTGATGGGACTTCTGCCACACCTCCTCCTCCCCTTTCCTACTCTTTCCTTACTCACCTTCTTCCCTTACATTGCCCCTTCTGATGTTACATACCCTTCCACTGTCCATCTCCCTTCACACTTCTCGCTCTGTATGTCACACCACTTCCCCTGTCACTCCCACTTTCCCTGACCCTCCGTTTCCCTTTTTGCCATCACAGTCGAAGCTGTTGATTTCTGTGCGACTACTGGTCGTTAGTGAATGGTGAGCTTGGACTGATCAATGTCAAACAGTTTCAGACAATAGGATGTTTGTCACTGTCTGATGCAGCACTAACAGGATAGTTTTGTTCACTGTTGGTACAGATTGGAGCTTTTTCCTGTCCGTCTGTCACAATATTTAACCAAACAGCCTCATCACAAACATGACAATCAACTTCTGACAAAATGGCAAGGCCATGTATCAATTTTCTTTGAATATTGAGAAGACATTGTTCCAACAAACAGTGTTCTTGCCTTTTGCTCTTTATTCTTTCAAGTGATCTTCCCATGTAATTTGAGGTGAATTCAGAGTGAATTCCCTTTCAATCGAAGCAGGATTTGACTGAGGGTGGAATCAAGGACTTTGAGCAAAACTCTGATTAATGGAAATTAGAGAACATTCTGCACTGGTAATGGGAGCAATAGAAAAATCAATCTCTGCAAGGTATCTTCCATGTTGCGTTCCATCCTGACGAGGAACGAATTTGATCTTCATTCAGAAGTATTTCATAAACATCTTGGATTGTCCCTACAACAGCTCTCTGTGGATTTGCATTACTTGGATTGAAGAGAAAGATTGTTGCAGCTCTCTGGCGACTTACTCAGAGTTACTGGAGACGACAAATAAACTCTGCCCTTGCTAGTGCCTTCCAAATCCCTGGATGAATATGTCCTGTTAAAGACAAAAAATAAGATATTTTATGTTTGCACATTTTCATCTAACGTCTCGGAAAGGTAAGACCTTGCTGGATGAGTATGATGCCAGTGACATCAGGAGCATGACAAGACATTGATAAGAATTGGAATCGTTAATTCAGTTAGTTACTCACAGATGATTGATTGTGTGATGTCAGTGCCACTGAGTTCCACATTTTCATAATGCGTAATGGTAGTCATTCTCATATTTTTAAAATTTTCATTCAGAATCCATAACCAAATACTCGAGAGCCAACAGAAACGGCAGCTTCACTGTTTCATTTCAGATCAGACAAATATCCACAGTCCAAAAGACTAAGTTGAAAGTGCTGGAAAACCTTAACAAGTTCTGAGCAGAGAGAAACAGATTTAACTTATTGAGTCGAATATGAGTTTTTCCCAATAGGGTAATATCAGGTTTAATATTCTAACTCTGTTTCTATCTCCACATACTGGCTCACCTGAAGTGTTATGCCACTGTTTTCTGTTTATATTGCAGATTTACATTTTCCCCAGTATTCCGCAGCACAGTGATTCATTGTGGGGAGCAGAGTGGGAATGGGAGTGGCATGGCGTCTCAGTGGTTACCACGACTATCTCACAGTACAGGGGCCCGGTTTGCTTCCACACTCAAGACTGTTTGTATTGAGTTTTCACATTCTCCCCCGGCTGCAAGTGTTTCCTCCAGGTGTGCCAGATTCCTCCCACAGTCTAAAGACTTTCAGTGGATTGACCATGCTAAATTTCCCACCTAACACACTTTTGAATAAATGCAAACACGCAGGTACCACAGACCATTGGGACTGAGAATTCCAACTCAATCGGCCCTTAGAAAATTTCTCCTTATTCCTGTTTCTATCGAGGTTGGAGAATCATTGATTCTTTTTCTAGTTCCACTCCCCCACTGGTCACGACAAATTATCAGTGTAACTAAGTGTGTGATATGGAAAATGATATCAGTCTCAGACTGGGTCAGGTACAGTGTTAGGAACATATCAGGCAGGTTTCTTAAATTTGTAAAAATAAATAATCGAAAATAAAAATGAAGTTACTCAAAAAACGATGGAAAGATAAATGACATAGTTTGGACATTGATGATATGTGTATCATTATTTATTTGCCTATGAATCTGACACACACAAACACATCTGAATGCAAACAGAAAAAAAAGTTCTGCAGAATATTAGTTTGGAACAGCCTTTTCCAAATAATAGTTGATTTCATGGCAAAAGGAAAATTGAGATGGTCTCAATTGTTGCTTTGCCTCACAGATGCTGCTGGCATGGGGTTTCTTCCTGGAACAGTAGGACTTGGCTGAATTCCCTTCTCTGCTGGAAGTGGGGAGATTCCAATGAATCCTCAAAAGGAACCCTCCTTGAGTGGTAAAGATGACTGATGAATTTTCTGCTTTCTATTAAAGAGGCATACAGTGTGTTAGGCTTCATTTGTAGAGGGATTGATTTCCGGAGCCACAATGTCATGTTACAACTATACAAAATGCTGGTGCGACCACACTTGGAATATGGGGTACAGTTCTGGTCCCTATATTACAGGAAGGATGCGGAATCATTGCAAAAGGTCCAGAGGAGATTTATCAGTATGTTGCCTGGTCTGGAGGGAAGATTGTATGTGGAACGGCTGAGAGGGGGTTGATAGAGACATACAATATGATCAGAGGATTAGGTAGGGTAGACAGTGTAAGTTTTTTTCCCCTAGTATGATGATGTCAGCTTGTACCAGGGCGCATAATTACAAATTTAGGGGTGATAGATTTAAGACAGATGTCAGAGACAGGTTCTTTACGCAGAGAGTGGTAAAGGTATGGAATGCCCTACCTGTTAATGTAGTCAACTCAGCCACATTAGGGAGATTTAAACAATCCTTAGATAGGCACATGTATGATTTTGAGTTAGTGTATGGGGATGAGCTAAGAATAGTTCACAGGTCGGCACAGTATCGCAGGACGAAGGGCCTGTTCTGCGCTATATTGTTCTATGTTCTATATGTTGCTGTCCATACGAACAAATAAAGTGATGGAACAATGAATGTGGCTTCTCAGAAAAGTTACATTTTCTCCCTCTCTGAGCTGAAACATACAATAACGTTACCCGTGCACCAACGTGAACCATGTAAGGTCTGGTTAAACATTCCCCTGATTGCATACTCCATCCCTGTTATTTGTTCCATTTAGGAGTGATTTGCAATTTATCATTTGAAAATATTTTTTATAAGTGGTTTCATAATTATTGTACAATAAATTCATGTCTTCAAAGTACTGTGTTAAAATGAATATATTACTTTATTACATCAGATCCATAGTTTTATTCTCTCATCCCTTTCCTACGCCCAGGCAACTCTCATCAGTGTCCTTTATGATTCAATGTAAACATCTCTTATTATCAGGCCTGAAGTGCCCTGACCTTGTAGGCGTCATGAGAGCATGCATATGGTTACTTTCCAAGGTCAGAGGAGTCCAAACCAGAGGGCATAGTTTTAAGGTTACAGAGTTAAGATTATAAAAATACGTGAAGGGGTAACTTTTGTACACAGAGGGTAGTGTGTGCATGGAACGAACTGGCAGCGAAGGTGATGGAGGCTGGTACAATGACAACATTTAAGAGGCAATGGATGGGTATGTGAAAAAAATATTGAGAGGATTATGGGTCTAATGCTGGCAAAGAGTACGACATCAGATTGGAATATCTGGTCGGTGCAGATAAGCTGGACTGAAGGGTCTGTTTCCGTGCTGTATGACACTGTGATTCCATCAGGCTTTCATTCCAGCAAAGAGTAAAGTGAAACCTCAGTGAAAAGCTTCTAAAACCATTGCATATTTTTCTTTCAGTTTAGGGGTTCATTACTAGACACAATACATCAGATGTAGTCTCAGCATTGTCATGTACAAATGCAGTAATACATCCTAATGATTTAACCCAATAGCCTTTGCATAAAACAGCAAGATTTGATACCCTTTTCTAATTATTGGCTGAATCTGCTGACTAGGTTTATGTGGCTCATGTACTGGAATGCACAAAACATTCTGTACCAATGAGTTCTGTGATTTTCTCTCCATTTAAGTAGGTTACTGTTATTTTCTCTGTTCAACACAACACTGACTTTTCTTAACATACATTATACTGTTTTCTGCCAATGTTTTGCTCACTAACTTCCCCTGTCTGTATACCATTGCAGAGTCTCCATGTCCAGTTAAATGACTACCTTGGTGAATGACCTAACTGAGCTCCACGCCAATCAGTCCTCTCATCCAAGTCATTGGTATAGATTGTAAATAGTTGATAATCTCACACTGATCCCCGAGGAACTCCACACAGTTACAACTTTACAACCTAAATATCCCGAATGTTTATTCCATGATTGTTAATCGAGTTTCCCCTGTTGCTGAGCAGCAGGCTAGAAAGGTTGGATAGCCTCATCCTACACTGTGTAATGTACTTCGCCAGTTGAATGACTTCAATCTATTTATTCGTAAATACTTAGAGGGCAGAATGGTCTCCTCCTGTCTCATTATAACGATGTTAAATGGCTGAATGGGATCTTTCTTTACTTCTGTAACATTACGGAGTGCTTGAGAGAACAACACATTGGTTAGGAGTAGCAGTTGGCTACTCAGTCCCTTGAGCCTGCTGCACCATTCAGAATGTGCATTGTTGATGTGATTGTAACTACACATCCCCTTCCTGTCATTCCTAATAAACATGGATTCTCCAGTTCATCAAATTTCTATGGAACGCAACCTTCAGTGTTTTCTGTAATCCAGTCTTCACTGCTCCCTAGGGATCAGAACATCACAGATTATGCAACCCTAAAGAGAAAGGAGCATCCCTGTCTCAGTCTGAAATGCAAAGGTCCTTATTCTCAAAATGTGCTCCCCTCAAATCAATCACCACTCTTTTGATGTATAAGGAGTCGACAATTAGAAACAGATATCGCCCACTCAGCCCCTCAAACCTGTCCACATTCCCATTAACTCTCCTAAACCAAATACTTATCAAATTCAGTCTCCACTGACCTCGTGGAAAGACAATTCCAGGAAATATCATATGAGCAATGAACACTGGAGGAGAATGAGGCCATTCAGCCCATCTTTTCTGCCATGACATTTGATCATGGCTAAAATATTTCTGAACAATTGATAACTTATTAATTAAAAACGTATATAACTCTGTATTAAAGATGGCGTGTACCTGTACATGGGGTTATGTTTGTGTATTTGTGTGTAAACGTCCGTATGTACGTGCACATCTATGTGGGCCTGTGTTATGTGTGTTAGTGCTGAAAATGTGTTGCTGGTTAAAGCACAGCAGGTCAGGCAGCATCCAAGGAACAGGAAATTCGACGTTTCGGGCCAGAGCCCTTCATCAGGAATGGGCTCTGGCCCGAAACTTTGAATTTCCTGTTCCTTGGATGCTGCCTGACCTGCTGTGCTTTAACCAGCAACACATTTTCAGCTCTGATCTCCAGCATCTGCAGACTTCACTTTTTACTGTATGTGTGTTAGTGTCAGTATCTCAGTTTGTGTGTGCCTCTGTCTGCATCTCTGTGCAAACATGTTTTTGAAGTAAATAGATTGAGCTTGGAATCAGAATCTTCCTCCTCCTCTCTCTCCGTCTGCCCCTGTTGTTCATAGAGTTCATAGAATCGCTACAGTGTGGAAACAGGCCCTTCAACCCAACATGTCCACACTGACCCTTCGAAGAGTAACTCACCCAGACCCGTTCAAATGCTATCTTACGCTTACCCATGACTAATGCCCCTAACCTAAATATCACTCGGCACTATGGACAATTTAGCATGTCCAATTCACCTAACATCCACAACGTTGGACTGTGGGTGGAAACCAGAGCACCCAATGGGAACACGCAGACACGGCGAGAATGTGAAACTCCACACAGGCAGCCGCCTGAGGATGGACACGAGCGCTGGTGCCTGGTGCTGTAAGGCAGCAGTGCTCGCCTCTGAGTTTTGTGATTAGATTCATAAAATACTTCCCTCTGCTGGACTACCCACACCACTGCATCGGTGGCACAGTTTTTAACTCTGAGAAGATAATAAATCCTTTGCTGTGACTCTGTCAAATTGCATGGCCGTTTGATTTTTCAAACAATATCTTTGGAAGCACAGAGCAGTGTTGTCTGATACTAAGCAATGTTGTTCCTGCGTCATTACCACCACTTTTTCCTGAGTTTTCAATACATTCTCAGGTAACTTTTAAGCATTGAAAGTCACAGAGTGAGAAATAAATTCATCTCATTTCCTGACAAAATGGTTCACTCGGAGGTGAGCATTTCCATTCTGACAGGCCAAGTTTATTTGCAACCCTCCATCTACCAGCAGTTGATGGTGCTGCCAGTTTGGATGGTGCTGTGAACTGCTTCCCGATCTCCCTCCCAGACTGAATCCTCGAAAGCTACCACACTATGCCGCTGTCACTGCAGTAAGGTGGGATGGCCAACTGAGGGAGAGATTGTGTTATTTTAAGCGCCACAGAAACTGCCAGAACTGCACCCATATACGGACACTCAACAGAGTCAAATACAGACACACAGGTACAGTGGAGGAGATGGATATTGGGCACTCCACCACCCGGCTTGGCCCTTTCTGTCCTATTCCAAGCTGTCTCTCATAGAATAGGAGACGGGGAGAGATGGAGTGAGGGTGGGATAGGGTGACCTTGTTTTTAGTGCTGGTGTTAGTCGAAGGGGGAGATGGTGACGTGTTCAGAGGGGATCAGTGTTGTATCCATGTAGTGCTATTAGTGCGGGAGGTATAGTAGAGGGGAAAGAAAGCGCAAGAGAGGTAAGATGATGCATGCTGCCGTGAGAGTGTAGAGCATGAGCCTTGTTCGGGTGTCGGTGCTATAACAGATATACAGAGAGTGTGAGGGAGCAGAAAATACAGTGACCCTTATCCTGACAGCGTGTGGAAAGATATTGATGCTTGTCCTGTATTGCTGGACATTTCTTCAGACCGCAGATACTGCACTAATCTGGGTGGTGAGCTCAGACCATGCTCGATGGGTTTGGTGCTGTGGCCCTCTCTGGGAAGAGAATGGTACCTCTCTGTACTAGCCCATTCACCAGGCCCTCAGTGTCGACAAATTGCGGTGTAATTGCTCCTTATCTGCTATGCTCAGGGCAAAGTGTGCAAGGCAGCTCCAACCTGAGAAGGCTCAACCATGTGCCCATTGGCCTTTTAAAGACGGCACCAGTGCTAGGGGTCACAGAGTATCCGGGGTATCCGGGTGATAGTGAGTACTTCCAGCCATGATGGGTAGGAGAATCGGCTGGCATTGAATGAGAGGGACACCATGGGGTGGGCTGGGTAGTTAATGAGGTGAGTTTCATAAGATAGCACCAGGGAACTAGCTCAACCTCGTGAGGACATCCCTCTGTCACACTCAATGAAAATGTCGCTGAGTAAAATTATTGTTAGATTCAACCCAATGAGTCAAAGACTCTGCTGACCCCAATCCAAGTTACAACGCTGCAGCTGCTTGACCAATGTTCTCCATCACAGAGAAGGAGCTAAAGTCACCTTACCCTTTGGAGATAAGGCAGTGTGGAGGGGTGGTTGAGGTATCAGTGGAGCACTTTATGGCAAGTCATCATAATTCAATTAGATTTAAAATAGAGTTTGAAAATGATGAACCAGGACTAAAACTTAAAGTTCTAAATTGTTGAAAAGCCAATTTTGGTGATATTGATCAAGAATTTTCCAAATTCGATTGGGACAGATATTCACAGCCAAGAGGGTCAGTTGAGAAGCGGGAAGCCTTCATAAACGAGACGTCAGGAATAGAGAGACACTATGTCCCTGTTAGGGTGAAGGGTAAGGATGGTCCGTGTAAGGAATGCTGGAGGATTGGAGAAATTGAGGTTCTGTGCACAGATAAAAGGGAAGCATATCTCAGGTATAGACAGCAGGAATTGAGTGTTTTTTTTTCCTTAATTCATTCATGGCATGAGTGTGTCCCTGGCTAAGCAAGCATCTATTACCCATTCCTAATTGCCCAGAAGGCAGTTACCAGTCAACTACATTGTTGTCGGTCTGGAGTCACATATCAGCCAAACCAGGTAAGGATGGCAGATTCTTTCCTTAAAGGGTGTTCATGAACCAGATGGACTTTTCCAACAATCGGAATGGTCGTCATTAGCCTCTTAATTCCTTATTTAAAGTGAATCACTAGAAGAGTCTGAAGGCAACTAGAGTATACCTAAGAGGGAAATTGGGAGCATAAAAAGGGGACATGTGATAGCTTTGGCAAATAGACTTAAGGAGAATTTCAAAGGAATTCTACAAATACGTCAAGGACAAAAGACTAATCGTGGAGCGAATAGGACATCCTTAAAGATCAGCAAGACTGCCCATGTGCAGAACTACAGGAAATGGGGGAGGTAGTGAAAGAATATGTTGTATTGTTATTTACTGTGGAGGAGGATATGGAAGCTAGAGAACTTGGGAAATAAGTCGTGACATCTTGGAAAGTGTCTGTATAACAGAGGAGCTGCTGGATGTCTTAAAACATGCAAAGGAAGGAAAATGTCCTGGTTTTTATTAAATGCACGCTCGAACTCTGTGGGAAGGTAGGGAAGTGATTGTTGTGCCCCTTGCTGTCATCAATAGCCACAGGTAAAGTGCCACAACACTGGAGGTTGGCTAACGGTGTGCCACTACTTAAAGGATTTAACTTGGGTAATAAGGAAAAGCCAGTGAACCTGACGTTACTGGTGGGTGAAGTGTTGGAGGGGATTATGAGGCATAGGATTTTCAAGCATTTTGAAAGGTAACGACTGATTAGGGATAGTCAACATGACTTTGTGTAAGCAATATTGTGTCTCACTGACTTGACTGAGATGTTTTTGAAGAAGCGACTAAGAAGATTAATTGGGATAGAGTGGTGTACTTTATTGATGTGGAATTCAGTAAGGCATTGAATAACATTGTGCATGGTTAACTGTTTAACAAGGTTGGTCCATATGAAATACATGGAGAACTAGCCATTTGAATACAAAACTGGCTCAAAGGTCGGAGACTGGGTGGTGGTAGAGGGTTGGGGCTTATGCTCGAAACGTCGAATCCCTATTCCTGAGATGCTGCCTAACCTGCTGTGCTTTAACCAGCAACACATTTTCAATTGCAATATCCTGGCAAAGGATTAGAATGCTGTCCCTGCGGTGCAGATAGTCAAGTTTATTGAGTAATCCAATAGCACGGCCTGCAAAGCTCTGCATTTTAGCCGTTACCTTACCACTGTTTATGGTGTCTGAGCTGGTTCTGTGAGGCAGATTCAGAATTTGAGGTAATGAACCATTCCAGCAGATCTGGCCATGTCTCAATTCAATGTTTGATTTCTTGGGATTGGACTCACCATTGTCTCACTTATCCCGTTATTGCAATCCCCCATCTCCTTATCCATATTTTCACTAAGTTAGCAGTTAATAAGTCATTTGTTTTTTTTTGTCTGCATCTTTTCCTGGCTTTAGTTTTTGACTCCCTCATGCATCGAGTGCTGGCATGGTGAAACTCAGAAACATTGGAATGGCATGTGTCAGGCTGTTGTTCACTTTCCGATGTGTCCCATGTGGTGTTCCGTGGACAGGGGTGTTCCTGCAGCTCTGACTCTCATATTTGAAACTTGGTATGCTCCTACTCACGGAATGCCTCTGTTTGTCTCTCTCAGTTGATTGTGCGGTCAGTAACACGAGGAAAATACTGGAGTATAATTGTAAAGGAACAGGCATCTAACTTGTAGCTGAGGAGCTTCTGACTGACTCTTGTTACTGATAAGGTAGTGGATATGCTAGGAATGAATTGCTGGAGTATGTATTGTGAGCTGCCTCAGACATTCAGGGAGACCTGAGGATTTGGTGACCCAACTCTGGATGGAACATGGGGACGGTAGTTTCTGGGTCTGTAACATGAACAACAAATGGAGCAAAGGCTACAGAGAAGGGAAGCTCTGAAACCATGGAGTGAGTGCGTGTGGGGAAAGTTATCTGCTTATTTGTCTGTTTTGGTTTTTCCTGGAAAAGCGCACCCTCTCACTCACCGTGTTACATAGGCTGATGCACACTCTCCGTATCTGCTCCACTCACGCTCTCCCTCTCTCACATGCACACACATGCACTGCACTCTGTCACATGCACACATGCACACGCAGCCTCTTTCTGTCCCTCCCGCACTCTCACACACACACACAGTCACCCTCACTCTCTCTCAAGTGCACAGTGTCTCTCTCTCTCTCTCCCCCCTTCACACAGACAGGCCATCTCTCTCACACATTTGCACACGCAATTGAACACACATGTATGCACATATACATCTGCGGGGTGCAATTGCATTTGCCCATTTGTATTTGCAGATGCATTTTATTTTGTACCAAAAACGTACAATTTGTCGATAGTCAGTCAATGTGATATTTTACAAACTCCGAGCTTGTAAATAAAACCAGTCTGACTCCAGATGAAGACACAGACAGCGTCCAAACAAGGTCTCACGCTTAGAATACATTGTCTGGCCGCAAGTGTTACTTAATTTATCTGATGGTAGTTCCAGGTAGTGACTTGAAATAATTTCTGCGATTTGCATATTAATCAATCAAACTTGCACCTCCATTCTAACTGATTTAGCATTTAAAGTCATCTTAGGTGTGCACAGTTCATGTGCATAAGTTGTACTACCCTTTGATCTTTTCCTTATAACTTCTGTGTTTAAGGTCTTCCTCTCTCTTCCACCTAATGAAGGAGCAGCGCAATGAAACCTTGTTGTTACAAATAAACCCATTAGACTCTAACCTGGTGTCGTTTGATTTTTTACCTTGTCCAACCCAGTCCAAAACCAGCGGCTCCATATCATGGTGTTTACTGGTTAGCTAATCCTCTCCATTAACAAATAAATTGTTCCTAATCCTATGTGTTATTGTCTTGCATATTAATGTTTTGCGAGGCACTTTGTGCACTGATGTCCGGAAGTCCAGATAGAATACATCTATATGATTCCCATTTTCCACCTTGCTTATTACGTTTTTTTTTTCCCAGAAGCTGGTAAGCCCGGGTTGTTTACTTTGGAGCAGAGAAGACTGAGGGGGATGTGATTCAGAAGGATAAAACTACAAAGGGCATGGACAGGGTGGATAGACAGCAGTGTTCATATTAATCAAATGGCCAAAAACAAAGGAACACACTTTAAAATGAAGGGTTTGAGGATTAGAGAGGATTTGAGGATTTTTTTCACCCAGATGGTGTTGGGGTCTGGTATGTACTTCCTGAGAGGGGAGTTGTTACGGTATCCACATAACAGCTAAATAGGACTTGGGCGAGCTTTTGAAGTGTTATAACATTCCTGCCTGCAGGCTTCATGTTGGAGAGTGGGACTGGTGTAGGTAATGCTGTATTTCGGACAGTACAAAGATTATGCTCCTATGACTTTATGGTGTGGACATGGATTAATGGGTTTCTGAAGAGAATATTAATAAGAATTATAAGGGTGAACTGTCAGTGGAAAGGGTGAGAGAAAACAAGTGCATCTTCGTTACAGTCTGAACACAGAGGAAGATGAATAGAGAATAGGGTAATAGCAGAACTCTGAAGCACCACTTCAGTTCACTGAAGAAAACAAACCAAACAAATCAAATTTTCCAGCAAGACTGGAAATCTTATGTCTCGAGAGAATAATAATGAAATTAATAAATAAATGCTTTGAGAGAAATTATTTGGACTGAAAGTATGGTTGAATTTAGAATGCAGATGGAAGGTGAGAAGGTAAAGTCCAATACCAGGATTCTGGGCTTACTCAAAGTAGGCAACAATAGGATGAGGGAAGCGTTGGCTCAAGTTGACTGGAAGCTAATATTTATAGTGGAACCATTGATGAACAGTGGATGGCTTTCGAAGAATTTTTTCCAAGTGCTCAGCAGCATCATGTAATAGTGAAATGGAAGGAATGTAGGAAAAAGGGTAATCTGCCATGGACGTCTTAGGAAATAAGGGAGGCGATCAGAATAAATAAATGGTATAAATAATGGCAAAGACCAGTGGGAGACTAGAAGATTGTGAAAACTTTAAAGGTCAAAAGTGAGCAACAAAATGTTATCAAGAAACATAAGATACATTATGAGAGTAAACTACCTCAGAATATACATTCAAACAGCTACCCTTTGATCTCTTTTAAATCTCTTCCCTCTCACCTTAAACCTATCCTCTCTTGTATTGGACACCTCCACCCTGGGGAAAAGACCTTGTCTATGTATCCTATCCATGGCACTCATGATTTTATAAAGCTCTGTAAGGTCATCCCTACCTCTCCTTATATATATAAACATCCCATTTTAAATACTTTTGTCCCCCTTCCAGGTTATAACCTCCTTCCTATAGCAGGGCGACAAGAATTGTACTCAGTACTCCAAATGTGGCCTTCCCATCGTCTTGTACAGCCACAACATGATGCCCCAATTCCTAAAGACAATGCTCTAACCGATGAAGGTATGTGTGCCTAATGCCTTCTTCACCGCACTGTCTCCCTGCGACTCCACTTTCAAGGAACTATGTACCTGCACCCTAGGTCTCTCTGCTCGAATATACTCCCCAGTGTCCTATTGCTAACTATATAAATCCTGCTCTAGTTTGTCTAACAAACTGCAACACCTCACATTTATCTGCATGAAGCTCTATCTGCCAATCCTCAGCCCACTTTCCCAGTTGATCAAGATCTCATTGTTCTCTAAGATAACCTTCTTCACTGTCCACTATTGACGCCAATTTTGGGGGTTTTGTGTACGAACATACTATCCATTGCTCCTATATGTTTATCCAAATAATTTACATTAACGATGAACAGCAGCAGCCTGGTCCTTGTGGCACACCACCGGTCACAGGCCTCCAAGTGAAACAACAGATCTCTCCCAGCACCATCTAACCCCTAGTATCAAGCCAATTTTGTATCTAATTGGCTTGCTTTCCCTGATCCTCTGCGATGTAACCTTATTAATTAGGTTACCACGAGGAACCTTGTTGGGCCTCACTAAGGTTCACGTAGACAACGTTTGCTGCTTTACCTTCATCTATCTATGGGAGGCATGGCGGCTAAATAGGCGGCTCATTGGGCGGCGCGGTGGCTCAGTGGTCAGCACTGCTGCCTCACAGCGTCAGGGACCCGGGTTCAATTCCCACCTGGGCTAACTGTGTGGATTTTGCACATTCTCCCTGTGTTTGCGTGGGTTTCCTCCGGATGCTCCAGTTTTCTCCCACAGTCCAAAGATATGCAGGTTCTGTGAATTGCCTGTGGTGTTAGGTGGATTCATCAGGGGCAAATATAGTGGGGTTGGGTTTCTCTGCGAAGGGTCGGTGTGGATTTGTAGGGCCGAGAGGCCAATTCCCACACTGTAGGTAATCTAATCTACCCTCCGGACCACGTCTTCACAAACTGAAAGCTAGTTTTGAGACGTGGATTCCCAGACACAAAGCCGTGCTAAATATCCCCAATCAGTCCTTGCCTTTCCAAATGCATGTAAATCTGCCTCTCGGAATCTCCTACAAGCACTTACCCACACTTGATATCAAATTCACTGGTCTGTAGATTCCTGGGTTGTCCTTGCATTCTTGTTACACATAATGCAACAACATTAGCTGTCTTCCTGTCCTCCAGCACCTCAACCGTGATTGACAATGATACACCAAAGAAAGTCAAGACAACTACAAATTTCCTAAACTAGAAGCAAAGACAGAAATGTGCTGGAAAAGCACAGAAGGTCTGTAAGCATCTGCGCAGTGAAATCATAGTTAATGTGTTACAACACAGGGTAAAACCCCGTCCCTCCCCAACCCATGCGCTAACTTAAACTTGCAACATGGAAAAGATTTAGCCCGTGCTGTAACCTATAAAAATTCGGAAGGCCAAGAACCATCCTAAAGGTCAGTATTTAAAGTAAAAAAAAACAACTTTTTAAAAGTCTAACAGAGATTAATAAACTAACAACTACTTGCAACCCCTTTCTCTGACTATCTTTTACTTTCCCTCCTGCAATACTGGTCCAATAAAAACACCCCCATTAAGATTGACCAAAACATCCAAATTTCAGAACCATCCAGCTGTCGAATCATCTCTTTGTATCTTCCTCTATTCTATTTGCTTCACCTTAGAGTTTCTGTTTCACAGCTCATTGATAAATAAAGCTACATTTAAGAGAGCTATTCTCTGGGCAGGCTGCCTATGTTGCTGGCATGGCGGTTCTCCCCCAACTTTCGATTTTTTTTGGCTTTATACCCCAAAACAGGGGGTCAATTCATTTTTAAAAAATTGTCAAAATGCCAAATTCAAACTCGAGTGTAGTTTAGTTTCTTGGGACATAATTTAAAGTGATTGATCAATTTTGATTTTATTTTTGTCTCATAGCAAACCACGTTCTGCCAGCTTCTGTTCCAAATGTACATTCTAAATATTGCAGAGGTCACTGTGTTTGTAAACCCGTCAAATCCCTTAAAGGTACAGTACCCTTTACACGTTCCTAACACCTTCCCTCTCAAAGAAGAACCATCATAATGAAACAGTGGTATCATTTGGTTTCTATTCTTTAAGCACATTACCATAACATACAGATATTTTAAACTTAAGTGCACCTTAACTTCTTCCCATAAGCCTATATTTATCATTGTATAAATACAAATCTTGTCTAAACTTTACCAGTTAAATCTGTGAGAACACATCTATGATTACATTTTTAATGCATGTTATATGTACAATTTTTAGATTAAAAGTCTGCAATCTTTGACTCCAATGTAATAGTCTTTAAAGATTTCAAAGAATATATGCAGATTGGGATCCGTGCACACAACCGTCTCCAACACGCTGTTTGTGAGTACACTTTAAAATATTATAAGGCTAGTAACAAACTCATGACTTTTTTCTCAGTAATGGAATATTTTCTCTGGTAGATGTTGAGTTTCCTTGAAAAGTGCAATCCTATCTCATGGTCCTATTGCAGTATAGCTCCAACTCCTATGTCACTCACGTCGATGGCAACTTTGAAAGTTTTGAAGGGTTTGGTGTAGCTGAAACTGGTTTGGTGGACAATATTTCATTTTAATGGTCGAATGCCTCCTGGCATTATTCTATCCACTAAAACTTTGTGTTCTTCAGCAAGTCGGTTAACGGTGCCACAACATTGCTGACGTTTGGATCAAACTTCCGATAGAGTTCCTCGGAAACTTTTGGCTTTTTATTCTATGGGGTGAATCTTCCATGACCGATATTTTGTCGCAAGAACATTATATCTGCTTTCGCGAATTCAGTTTTGTTTAATTTTATCACCAGGTTTGTCTCTTGTACTCGTTCAAAAGGCTCTGCCAACTGTACCAAGTGATCTTTCCAGAACTAACGAACGATCACTACGTCTTCCAAATGGACTGCACAGTTTTTAATCAGGCCACAATTCTGTCTATGAGTCTTTGGAATGGGTTGGGTGGGTTTGTCATTCCAAAGCGCATCACTTTGAATTGATACAGTCTATTTGGCGTTACAATTCAGAAATGTCTTTCACCATCTCTGATAAAGGTACCTGACAGAAACTACGCATTAAGTCCAACTTGGCGATGTAACTGACTTGTCCAACTTTCTCAATACAGTCCTCTAATGTCGGAATTGGATATAAATCTGATTTTGTAACAGTGTTGACCAATAATCCAACCAAAATCATTGAGTCCCATCCGGTTTGGAAACTAAGATGGTCAGCGAGCTCCACACACTCTGGCTTGGTTAGATGATGACCTCATTGAGCATGACCTCCACCTCCTTCTGGGCCGGTCTGGCTTTGAGAGGATTAAGACGATATGAATGTTGTATTATCAGAACAGTATTCCGAAGTCTACTCCAAGAACAATAACATTAGTCCTCCCCATATTATTCTTACATTTGTCCTCATAGTGCAATAACAACCTTTCAACTGCGTTCAATGCTCCTGAGACAGCGTCCACTGCTCAAAGACTTGGACTTTTAACCATAGTTTGAGGCATGTCAAAATTCGCAACATTTGGATTTGATTCCTCACTCTGTGGGGTAGTAACTAACACCTGTTTTTCCAATTCTTTCTCTCGTCTACTTTTCAGGAGGGGTCGTACACTTTCAGTTATAACCCAAAAGGAGGGATCTTCGAATATGGGAATTGGCAACAGAGGTGCTAGTTTCTTTACTGCCTGTGGTATACCTACTATTTGGCATGTATGACATGTTACCAAAAGTTAACCACATCTGTGTGCATTCCAGGTCAATAAAAATGTTTTTGTCCCTTAGCCTGAGCCTTTCGTACCACTCGGTGTCCTCCCACAGTAGGTCACGTGTCACCTGTAACACTTCCTGTCTCTATGCCACCGGCAACATAATATGGTGCACTTCAGCACATTACTCCTCTGCACTAACCTGCCGCAGTCTTCACTTCCATCTTAGGATGCGATATTTCTGGTAATAACCCTCAGGAACATCTCTGCCTCACTTTCAGAGTGCACATCCACATATATATCTTTTATCATCTTGCCTGTCTGTTGCAAATCCCTTAGCCTTTCAGGACCAACCATCTTTGTCTGACCCTCTGTTTGTTCATGTTTTCCCTGGACCAATACGTTAAACAAGATGTCAGCTAACTGAACCTTAACTCCTTCATCGTTGTCTTTAGTTTGTGCTTCCTGCTGTGACTTATGATAGTGGGATCTGGTTACTGTACAGTCTGGGAAAATACCAGTATATTTCTGTTTTGACTCCTCTGATTCTTGGTCTTCCTTGGGCTTCTGCACAACAAGGGGTATCGCTACCAACTTGGACCCTGCTAAACCATTATCAAGAACAAACTGGATTCCTGGGACTGACATTCTGTCAGTCATTCCCATGGTTACTTCCCCAGACTGGAGTAGGCACTCCAACCTGATCTTATGGAGAGGAAAGTTAAATTTCTGTTCAACTATCCCACAAATTGCGACACTCTCGGGTAACAGATCAGAAAGACTGCAAATTTTCTCATCTCTTACTATCAGAAACTGGTTAGATCCTGTACCTGTCAAAATGATAACTTCTTCTCCTTCTCACCCTGTTGTTTCTGAGTAAACTATACTCAAAGAGGCGAATTCTTTGTAGCGATCAGATGTTAACTCCATACCTGGCCCCTGCCTAGGCTGTGCACTTTTCAGCAGCTTTTCGGTTCTTGCTGGGGTTTCCTTTAATACTTTCACTAATGTCATTGGTTTAACTTATTTTACCACATCTTCTCCCACAATGCCTTTCTTAATGACCAGCACTGTGACCTTACATGTCCCATCTTATGGCATTAAAATACCTTTTACCAGTGCCCTTCTGAAACCACCGGCACTGAAATCTTCTGTGTTCCACTCTATGACAGTAAAAATACCTGAGGCCTTTCATCTCCTTTCCATTCTCTTGGGCATATTCTTTAACCTGTGGTAAACTCTTATTCTCTACTCATTCTTTTATACTATAGCATCCCCCCTTCTCGCAAATTCTGTCCCTCGCAGGAAGAAATTCTGGCTGGAAGCTTGTATTATGCAGTAACATGCATTCATCTGCTAATTCTCCTGCTCTTTTCAATTCCGGAACTTTCTTTTCCTCCACATGATTTCTTATCATCTCTGGAAGTGAGTTCTTCAACTCCTTCAGCAGATTAAACTCCATTAGAGCCTCATATGTTACATCTATCTTTTAAGCAAGCATCCATCTATCAAAATGCCTATATTTAGTTCTTTCAAACTCAACATAAGTCTGACTTGGTTCCTCCTTTATGTTTCTGTTCAGCTGTCTATGTTTCTGGTACCAATTTGTGAGCACTTCAAACAACTTTTTTGACGTCTTCAGAATCTCTTAACTCCTCATTTGACAGCGGACAATATACTTCACTCACCCTACCTACCAGTTTATTTCGAACTAGCATCCCCCATAAATCCTTGGACCATTCCATCTGCCTAGCCAAGTTTTCAATAAAATAAGATTAGATTAGTTACAGTGCGGAAGCAGGCCCTTAGGCCCGAAAAGTCCACACGGATCCACCCGAAGTACTCCCAGACCCGTTCCCCTACATTTACCCCTTTACCTAACACTACGGTCAGTTTAGCATGGCCAATTCTCCTGACCTTCACATCTTTGGATTGTGGGAGGAAACCGGAGCAAACCCACGCAGACATGGGGAGAATGTGCAAACTCCACACAGTCAATCGCCTGAGGCGAAAATTGAAGTCGGGTCTCTGGCGCTGTGATGCAGCAGTGCTAACCATTGTGGCACGGTGCCGCCCTTCATCTCTACTGCTTCAACATTTTTCTCATCAAAATGTGCCAGAGTTTTGACATAATTGTATGTATCACTATCTTCCCTTTTAATCTGCATCCTATTAACTTGACTTTGCTGACTAAATCGCAACATCCCAAGTTCAAATTCTCTCTCTTTTTGCTCAGCTGTGAACCTTCTCTTTCCCTTTTTTTTTTCTCTCTCTCTTTTGTCTTGCTTTCTGTTTCTTCTCTCTCTTTTTCTCTCTCCCTTTGGTTATCTTTACACTCCATTTCCCTCAACTGTAATTTAAGTTTTTTTCACTGTACTGCCCTTGTCTGTTTCTCTGACGCACCTTCGTGTTTGAGTAATTCCCTGACAATTTCAGCTTTACTTTTTCTTTGGTTAAACACAAAACTATGCTCTTCGCTAAAGGTTCTAAAAGTTTGGCCTTTACCATTCTTTCTAAACTTTCTTGGCAAATTTGAGAATCATCTTCAAACCTCTCTCAAAATTTTAAGAGCCATTTCTCTCACTTTTAATTTATCCAATCACACGTTTCGACATTCTATTTAAAGATCTCAGACACTAACATGCAAATGTTTAAATATACTGTGCTTTTTTCATACCTCAAATCTATTCAAATCTACCCAGATCACAGTTTAGATTTGTCTAAACCTTTTCAAATCGCGGACGAAAGCCCCCAAGCTATTACAACACAAGGTGAACACCTCTGCTAATTTGAACCAGCCTCACAGAATAAGTTCACCTCTTGCAGTAATCTCATAAGTTTTGAGAGGCAAAGATCCATTTGCAGAGTTACTATTGAATGTAAAAAGAACAACTTTGTTATTTAAGTACGATAGAGAATAATAAAACAAAGAACTATTTAGAAATCCCTTCGGTTAAAAGTTTGTTTTACCTCCCACTCTACAATACTGGTCTGATTAAAAAAAAAAATAAAATTTACAAAACATATAATCATGTTTCAAAGCCAGTCACCCTTGTCGATTCTCCTTTGTAGATTTTACTCTAGTTTGGCTTCGATGTTCTGCTGTGCAAATTTCTTACAGACAGGTACCTTCAGGAAGCTTTTCAGCGTGCAGTCTATTTTTGTGGATGCCCTTGGCAGTGTTCCCTTTTAAATATTCAAAATGTTCGCTTTTATACCTCAAAACATCGGTTCATTGATTTAGATGCCATCAAATGCATTATATTTCAAATATAATTTGCTTTGAGTATGTTGGGGTATAATTTGAACTGACTGGCCGAATTTGAAATGGTTTTTGTTCGTGGCAACTCAGCCTCACTATTGATTTCACGGTCAAATGTTACGTTTTAACTTCTTTCATAACACTTTGTGCCAGTTTCCAGTCTCTCTTAAAGGTAACATATACCTCTACACTTTCATTAGAAAATCTTTTATCTGCCCTGCATAGCTTTCCATACATTTGATCAACTTAGTGAGTTCACATAATAGTCTTTCCTGTTCCGAAAAAAGACCCATTTTCTCTCATTCTTCCTTTACCTAAATCCATCTTTCCAATCATTCCAATTACTTACAATGTCACTGGTATTCTTCGACAATGTAATGCAAAGTGTGTGAGATGGCAGAATGAGATGTAATCACATTCCTACATGAAGGAGTAAATATACAACGTTTCCAATCTTTCTGATATCAAGAAAGACGTAACAAATCTCCTTTATTCATGTCTTGGGAAAGTGAACAAATGATGATCATGTACCGGTCAGCAGTAATGCAATGAACCTATACTGGGACCATTGAACGACCAATTATTTAGTTTTCTCCCTAGAGGTTAAATTCAGTTTTTTTTTCAATTCTGTGATGCATACGTTTTTATCAATATTCAATCATCATTGCTGACAAAACCAGAAGTTGCTGGAAATGCTCAGTAGTTCTGGCAGTGTCTGTTGTGAGAAAGCAGATTCAACATAATGCCGAGGAATGGGTGTGGGTTGTTTTTTTTTTGCCAATATGGTTCAGCGATGTGCCGGTTCGATACATTAGTCAGGGGTAAATGCAGAGCAATTGATTAGAGGAATGGGTCAGTGTGGGATACTCTTCAGAAGATCAGCGTGGACGTGCTGTGTGAAATGGCCTGTTTCCCCACTGTAGGGATTCTATGATTCTCTGATTTCTTCATACAGAGGGCGGTCAGCGTCAAGATCAAGAATGGCTCTGAGCATGTTCAGGGCATATTGAAGTGGGAGGGTAAACAGCCAGCGGTCGTGATTCACATTGATACCAATGATATCGGTAATAAAAGTGAAATTTTGAAAGGTCCTGCAAAGAAAGGTAAGGGAGTTAGGGGTAAATTTACAAGCAGGATCGCCAGGTTGTAATCTTGGGATTACTTCATGGGGAACTGGAAGTGAGACAAAGAAGAGGAAGATAGCACGGTTGAATATGTGGCAAAGAGCTCGTTTGGGGCGATTGTTTCTGATTTCTGAATGATTCGAATCGCGTCCAGTGCACGTGGGAGCTGTACAAAAAGGGAAGTGTGCAGTTTAACTGGAGGGGCCCAAACATCCTGGAAGGGAGGTGTGATCGTGCAGATTTAAGCTAATGATACAAGAGGCTGGGAACCAAAGCAGCAGGTCAGAAACAGAGCAGAAAGTAAAGGTTTATCGAATAAACAGGCAGAGCCAGTTAAATAACCATGCTGAGGGAAGGAATCATGACAATTTTAAAAATCTGAAAGTGGTCTCATCATTAATCTGTAAACTGTAGAAAACCTTTCCTATTTCTAAATGTATTTGGCTTTAACGTATTTCAAGATTTATATTCCCTCCCGAAGAGTATGATGTTGATGCAGAGGTTTGTTTTGTGATCCAGGTTCCCCATTCCTCGTGTTCCAGTTTCACAGTCTGTTCATTGAAATAATACACTGTTATTCCATTCAACTCGCCAAGGTGCTGAAACGCAGATACATTTTCCCAACTATGATCCAAGGACCAATATTTCGAAAGAACAAAGTAAATTTAAGGCCAAGGAACAGGCCCTTCGGCCCTCCAAGCCTGAGTCGATCCAAACGTACTGTCTAAACCTGTCACCCAATTCCTAAGCATCTGCATCCCTCTGCTCCCCACCTACTTATGCATCTGTTCAGACGCATCTTTAAAGAATCTACCGTGTTGCCTCTACCACTTCTGCTAGCAACGATTTCCAGAAACCCACCACCCTCTGTGTGAAGCAATTACCATGTATACCCACCTTAAACTTTTCACCTCTCACCTTGAAAGCGTGACCTCTCGTCATTGAATCCTTAACCCTGGGAAAAAAAGCTTATCTCCATCTATCCTGTCGGTATCCTTTATAATTTTGTAAACCTCAAGCATGTTCCCCACCCCCACCCCCCATCTCCTTTTTCTACTGAAAACAAACCTAACTTATTCAACATCTCTTCACAGCTAACACCTTCCATTTCGGGCAACATCTACGTAAACCTTCTCTGCAACCTCTCCGGTGGCTATTCCTTTATCAAAATGATTTTCAGTTTTTAGAACTGCTGAAGGGAATTGTCTCTCTGAGGAAAATGGCAGAGCATTCAATTTTGGACACTTGGGATAATTCTCATGTTCGGCAGCGTTTGAGAAGATTTAGTAGAATTATTGCTACAGTGAACTTTTCTGTCAGGGGCATCAACAGGAGATTCTGTGGCAGTGACCATAGATTTAGAAAGCGTTGTTGCTTTCCCTGTGCTAGGATTAAGAACTTCTCGAAACATTTCAAGAACATTTTTAAATTTTCTTCATCAATATGTAGATGATTTTAATAGATTGAGAAGTAAAAAGTTATTTTACATATTGGTAGGAATGATATTTTTAGGGAAAGATTAAAGCAGTACAGAGTAAATTTAAGAGGTGAGGTCGAAGATTAGAAATAAAACTTTAAATGTAGTAATTTCTGGTTTACTCCCAACGCTAACCTGAACCGAGATGGAACAAAAGGTTAAATGAGAAAAATCGATAGCTGAAGAGTTACTGTGTTGTCGAAGGATTTTGATTTTTGGGAGATTGGAATCTATTTTCGAATAATAGAAAATACCTGTTCAGAAAGGATTGGTCTAATCTAAACTGGAAAGCATCTTAGCAGTGAGATTTGCTCCTTCTATGTATGGAGACTTTATATTGATAGAGACGACAAGGGGATATTCCAAGTAGCATTACAAATGGTAGGATGGATGTGGATGTATATGAATGTGAGGAGAGCATGTAAATTAGAAAAGAAAGACGAGAGAGTCAAAAGTAAATAGTAATTCCGAAGCACTCAATTGCATTTATTCCAATGTCAGGGGTCTCACAGGGAAGGCTGACGAACTCAGGGCATATTTAAGAACTTCGGACTGTGACATCATATTTATTACAGAAAGTTCAAAGTTTGGGAGAAGATTTGTAGCTCGGGTGCTCGTAGACAGGGGACGAAACGTCTGCAACACAAATTCCCAGCTCGGCGAACAGAACCACAACAAATTGCAGAAAGTTGGTTGAGAGATGTTCAAGTCGAGAGTGTAGTGCTGGGAAAGCACAGCAGGTCAGACAGCATGCGAAGAGCAGGAAAATCGACGTTTCGGGCAGAAGCCCCTAATCAGGAATGGGCTAATGAAGGACTTTTGCCTGAAACGTCGGTTTTCCTGCTCCTCGGATGCTGCTTGACCTGCGGTGCTTTTCCAGCACTACACTCTCGACTCAAATCTACAGCATCTACCATCCGCACTTTCGCCTGAGAGATGATCAAGACTGGCAATTCAACGCTCCAGGTGTAATTATCATAGAAAAGATAGAAAAAAATCATGCAGTGGGCGGGGAGGAGGATGACTGCCATTTTTGAAAAAGAATAAATTATTGCTGTAACTGGGGAAGATATTTCTGAAATATCATCCGGTTAAAATATGTGGGTAGTATTAAACATAAGAAATTCAATATCACTTTGAAGAGATTGCACAAAATTCTCGCATATGACAAATTGTCTAGTGAAAATATATTCTTAGAAATTAAAAATAAGAAAGGAAAGAGCACATTGATGGTATCATACGCTCTCCATACGCTCTCCAACAGTAAGAAAGAAATTGAGAAACAAACGTGCAGGAAAATCTCGGATATATGTAAGCTTAATACGGTTTTAATAACAGCAGATTTTAATTTTCGGAAAACTGACTGAGACTACCACACTGTCAAAGGGTTGAATAGTGAAGAATTTGTCTAATGTGTTCTCGAAAATTTTCTTGGTCAATCTGTAGATGATCCTAATAGAGAAGGAGCAAACCCCGACCAACTTTTGTGCAATAGGCAGGGCAAGTGACTGAAGTAAAATTGAGGGAATATTTTGGGTATTTCAATCATAACTCTATTAGTTCCACAATGGTTATGGAAAAGAATAAGCCTTTCATATTATTTTTTTTTTAAATTGGTGTATCATAAGTTTCAATCGCAATGGACAAAGACTTTCCAAGTTTGATTGGAATAGACTATTGACAGGTAAAATGACGTTTGACAAGTGGGAGGTATTCAAAAGTGTGACGACAAGAGTTGAGAGGCATTATGTTCCTGTTAGAGTGAAGGGTAAGGCTGTTAAGGCTAAGGAACAATGAAAACTACAGTTATTGAGGTTAAATTCAAGAATCAAAGAAAATTTTACTTTAAATATAGACACTTCATCCAATTGAATAAAGTTAATCAATATAAAGAGTGTGGGACATTATTTCGAGAGAAATCATGAAAGTAAAAAGGAGATGTGAGATAGCATGGGCCAAAAAGTTTAAGGATAATCGAAAGATATTGTGCAGCTACATTAAGTGCAAGAGGGTAACCAAGGACGGGCAAGGCCGCTCAAATATCATGAAGGATATTGATGTGTTGAACCCAGGAGATGGGGAATAAAATCATCCCAATCTTGGTGCATCAGACAGCAGCAAACACGCACTATTGTCTGCCACTCCCATTCATCCAGATTGAATTCTCTCTGGTATTTGTCAGCCTATTGCCCCATTTGATCAAGATCCTTTTGTAATTATAGAAAACCTCCTTCACTGTCCACTGTGCCGCCAGTTTTGGTGTCATCCGCACACTTACTAACTATGCCTTCCATATTCTCACGCAAAACATTTACATGAATGACAAACAATAAAAACCTCGAGCCAACCTCTGTGGAATACTGGTGGACACAAGCCTTCAGTCAAAAAAGCAACCGTCCACTATTGCTCTCTGATATTGCACCAATTGAAAGTTCTGGAGAGAAACACTACATTTCTGGCAGCATCGGGGCAGTGCAAAATGGAATAAACATTTTTTGAGTCAAATATGACTTGTTCAGAACAGGTTCATATCAGATTCGATATGTTAACTTGGTGTCTCTTCCGACATCCTGCGTCATGTCTTGCATTTCTACATCATTTTGCATTTGCATTTCAGATTGTCACTGTCTCTAATATTTTGCTTTATTGTTTGATTGGTCTAGATGTTGAACCCGGTTATATTTGGCCAATATGCTCCATTCCTGCTCCCATTACTTGTGACAGTGACGCATCTATTACACTGGATTCGGTTCCTCCTTTAAGTTCTGAAAATAAATGTGTGGATCTCATCAAAGTTATTTTGATTTAAAAGGCCTTTAAATGCAGCTATACTTGAAGAAAAAATAGGAATAGTTTATTAATTATGACATTGTCTGTGCGTTTTATGACCAAAATTGTCTCCTAAGTCTCTGAACATTTTCAATATGTTTCTCTGAATAATTTCAGCAAAGATGGTTGCTATGCAGCCCATCATCTCTGTACCAGCTCAGTATGAGCTGTGTCATCACTCTTGCTCTGCTGTAACTCCCTTGTAAACCCTTATCTTTGTTATCTGTGTCTGGTTTTAATTCTGAATATCCCGTCCAGTTATAAACAATATTAACAACCTGTATAAAATGTGATTAAACAGTCTATATATAAAATATAATTCTGCTCACCACATTCAAAATTGTCCGCTTCTATTCACATTGTCGTTCAACATTCCATGTACAAAATGTCATCTGTTCTCTTGCTTTGCATTGCATTTCATTCCATTTGTCAGAAAGAGTGATAGTTGAATACTCGTGACAGTGAGATATTACTGTACTTCCCTCAGGTCTCCTCAGTCACTGGCCCCAGTCTTTTCTGTTTCATAGCCATTATCATATTCATTCCGTCACTGATTCATAAACCCATGGTTTTTTTAGATATGTTTATTGAAGAAAAATATAAATTTTAAAACATGTTTACAATGTTACAAAACAAAAAAATAATAATATACCATTAGATATTAACTAAGTAATTACCAAAACACACGTAAAACATAAAAAAGCAGAAAGAAAAAAATACTAAACTAAGAAGTAATCTAACCTACAAATAACCAAAACACATCATAGAATATTTCAGATTACTCCAAAAAAAGATAACATAGTAATTAAATAATGAAGTGCATGCTCAGAATGAATTAACATCAAGTCATAATAAAACCGGTATTCACAGTTTGTGAGAAGTTTTGTAGCTCGGGTACTCGTTGTTGTGGTTCTGTTCGCCGAGCTGGGAGTTTTTGTTGCAAACGTTTCGTCCCCTTTCTCGGTGACATCTTCAGTGCTTGGGAGCCTCCTGTGAAGCGCTTCTGTGATGTTTCCTCGGGCATTTATAGTGGCTTGAACCTGCCGCTTGCAATTGTCAGTAGCTGTCTGCTGCAGTGGACGGTATATAGGGTATGTCAGTAGCTGTCCGCTGCAGTGGCCTTATATATCCTACATAAGGCATATGTATATAAGGTATACGTATATAAGGCATATATAGTGACCCTATATACCGGCCACTGCAGCGGACAGCTACTGACAACAGGAAGCGGCAGATTCAAACCACTATAAATGCCGGAGGAATGAGCACAGAAGCGCTTCACAGGAGGCTCCCAAGCACTGAGGATGTCGCCTAGACAGAGGACACAACTTTTGCAACAAAAACAACCAGCTCAGCGAACAGAACCACAACAAAAACCGGTGTTCATGCAGGATTCCTCTCACGGGCGGGGGGCGGACCAGCCAGAGCCACGACCTCACCTAGATAAAAACCCCTGATAATATAGCCGAAATATCTGTATTTATTTGTTCAGAAAGGGCTGCCATATTTTATAGAATAATTCAGTTATTTTTGGTGCACCATATTCTTTAGGAAGTCAAGCAGAATCCATGATTAACCTGTGCCAATTCGAAAGTACAGGAGGGCCCTCAGCTACCCAGTTTACTAAGATATCTTTCCTTGCACAAAAGGAGAGAATGGAAAATAATTTTCTCCCGTGCACATCCAGGGAGGGCAGGTTCGAAAAGCCTAGGAAAAGCGATACTAGATCTATTCCAATTTCCGTTCCCAAGATTTCTGTCAGCGCATTTACTACTCTAGTCCAGAATTTTCAGAACCTATGATATGTCCATAAACAGGGTGTGAAAGTGCCTACTTCTATTTTACAATGAGGACACATTGGAGATGTGCCTGCCCTACATTTTGTCAGTCGTTCCGGTGCTATGTGTATCCTATGGCGTGCCTTTAGTTGAATAACTTGGGTTCTATTAAAAATAGAGAGATTTCTGGCATTTTCTCAGATATCGTCGCACATTTCTAAAGGGATTTCCAACCCCATTTCCTGATTCCATATTTTAAACATTTTTTCCATGTATTTTGATACTTCGTTCTGTAATGAGTGATAAAGAGTGCTGACCGTGGGTGGACCCATTGGCCATAACACTCTTCTTTCCCTTTCTGCTTTATAAGAGCTATCCAATAATGGGGCCTTCTTCTGTGTATAATCTCGAACTTAGAAATCTCGAAAAAGGTCACCATTAGGCAGTCCAAATTTCTGGTGCAGCTGTTCAAATGACATCATAACCTCCCCCATCGAACAGATCCCCTAAGCACGAAATATCCCTGGACCTCCAGGTTTTAAATGTGGCGTCCGTGTACCCCAGTTGAAAATCTGGACTTTTATAATAGTCCATAATGACTTTCATTTTATCTAAAAATAAGAGATTAATGAGGGGACACTTTGCTTGAGAAGCCTCAATGTCCAGCCAGATTGATTGCGGGTCACACGAGACCCAGTCAGCTATGTAGCTTAATAGAGAACTCAGCTGATACTTTCTAAAGTCCGGAAAAAACAGTTCTCCCCTTGCTTGTGTAAGCTGCAGCTTCTTTAATTTAATAAGGGGCCGTCTTTGATTCCAAATGAAAGAAGCAATCCAACCGTATAGTTTACACAACACCTGGGCAACATCACAGGGAGCATTCGCATAGGGTATAAGAGACGGGGCAAAATATTCATTTTGATTAGAGCTATTCTGCCAAACCAAAATATCAGGAAACTCCCTCCGAGCGTTGAAGGGTCCTGCATTATCCTCTCTAATAGGTGCACAAAATTGGCTTTGTACAGCTGATCAAATACTGAGGTGATAAAAATCCCGAAAAATAAAAAATCTCTCCAGAGACCACTGAAAGGGAAAACGATTTCCATCCGATAAATTGGACAGACTATCGATACCACCCATTTGCATGGCCTCCAATTTTATGAAATTAATTTTGCAATCTCAGAATGCATTGAGTAAATTAATATCAAAGGATTACTAAGAAAAAGGAGAACATTGTCTGCGTTAATGGTAATTTCATGTTTACCCAAACCAAACCTCAGATCCATTCTATTAAAATCAGCCGGTATAGCTTCTTCCAATGGTTCAATTATTAGCGGGAATAATAATGGTGAAAGAGGACATCCCTGACGACAGCTGCTACCCACACCGAAGCTATCCGAGCATAAACCATTAGGAATCACGGCTGCTTTGGGGTCATTGTACAATATTGAGACCCATTTGGCGAATACCTCTCTAACACCGAACTTTTCCAGTGTGTCAATCAGATATGACCATTCAACCCGATTGAATGCCTTCTCCGCATCTAAAGAGACTACTATTCCCGGTATTCTTTCCTGATGACAGACTTGGATCACATGTAAAACCCTTCTAATATTATTAGATGATCTACAGCCCCAAATAAACCCCATCTGATCCTCTTTTGTGATGTGTGGTTAAGCCCTCTCCAGCCTTAATGCTAATGTTTTAGAAAGAATTTTAAGATCTACATTTCACAAAGATATTGGTCTGTGTGATGTGCAATCTTCTGGGGCCTTTCCTTTTTTAAGGATGAGAGAAGTATTTTCTTCTCTCATCGAAGGCGGGAGGTAGACCTGACTATATGAATAATTATATATGTCTATAAGTGGACCAGCCAGTACCCCTAAAAACACTTTGTAGAAACCGGCCTGGAATCCATCTGGGCCAGGTGCTTTACCGCTCTGAAACTGCCTGATTTCATCAAGTACTTCCTGGGTTACTAGGGGAGCATTCAGGACCGACACCTCTTTTGGGATTAAGTCCAGAAAGGCCAGGCTTTTAAAAGATGAGTCCATCTTCTTAGCTCTGTCTTCACAATCCTGTAACTTATATAGATTAGAATAAAACTTTCTGAAGGCTGTATTGATCCTTTTCCGGTCATGAGGCAAAGTACCAGTACTTCCCCTAATGGACATGTTAGCTTGAGGGCATTTTTTATCCTTGTGAGATATGTTAGTTATCTACCAGGCTTATTGCTGTATTCATGTAGTCTTTGTTTTGCAAATAATATTTCCCTCTTTGTTGTTTGTGTAAGTGCAGTATTCAGAGCTGCCGTAAGGAATGTAACTCTTTGTAATATAACAATAGAGGGCCTACCAAGGTATGCTGTTTCAGCTGCCTTCAAATGAGCTTTGAGTAGACGCTGGTGTCCTTCCTGTTGTTTCTGGGTCGTTGCGTAAGAAATGATGAGACCTCGTGTATTATTCTTAATGGTCTCCCACATCATAGACGGGTTAATGGCCGTACCGTGTTAATTTCCAAAAAGGTTTTGAATTCTTGAAATAAATATTTTACGAATTTACTATCTTTCATTAAGGAGGAATCCATATGCCAATGTCGGGGGCTTGTCTCATCTCCCTAATGTTAACTTCCATATATACTGCAGCATGATCAGAGATTATTATATTACCTATTTTGCAGGATAATATGGAGTTCAGAAAGGTCGAGGGAGCAAGAAACGTATCAGTTCTAGTATGACACTGATGTGGGTAGGAGTATAAAGTAAAGTGACCTGCGAATGATGGCACTTCCACATATCTCCTAACCCGAGCTCCTTATTCAAACCTGGCAATTGTCTGGATCTAAGTGATATAACCGCAGTACTCTTGCGCATCCTGTCTATTTCTGGGTCCATAGTACAATTACAATCTCCTCCTATAATTGTGCGATGAGACCCTAAAACCAGGAGTTTGGAGAATGCTTCCATTATAAATTTGAACGGGTGTGCCAGGGAATAACAAAGATTCAAAATTCCATACTCCTCTACATGTATGTGGGCTTTAATCAGTATCTACCGTCCAGATTCTGACTTAAGATTTTGAAAGGATGGTTCTTCCAAATGAGAATGACTACTCCCCTACTTTTGGACCTAAAAGATAAAAAGAAGATCAGATCAAATCCTCCTTGTTGTAATTTTAATGCTCTTTATCCAGTAAGTGTGTCTCCTGTAAGAGAGCTATATCAACCCTTTCATTTTTGAAGTTTGATAGCATTTTTTTAACTTTTGATTGGTGCATTATTCCCCTTGACGTTCCAGGTGCACCAGCTAATCGAATCACGAACCATGATCGTCTAGGCAAGACCGACAATCCACCGGAGGAAGAATCCCATCCAAAACTCCCCGAGCTCAGACTGTAGAAAATTCACACAAGTAGAAATTCTTTAACACATTAACAACAATATAGTTAAAAACTATTGCTAAATAAGAAAACTATAGAACACATTTAAAATGAGATTTTCCCCTGTTCCCAGGGAACATCATACCTCTCCATAAACCCACCGTATTCTCTTCCAATTAATGCCATGCCCTCAACCCAGGCATCACATAATAGAGTAAATAAATTCCCGTGTACCATGAAACCAAAGTTAAAAGTGAGTTCCCCACCCCCCACGCCCACTAAGACTTGAATACGTTTAGTGACGATAATACAAAGAATAAACATAAAAAAGCTATAAAGTTACAAACTGCCGGCTGGCCTTCCTCTTCCAGTTCAGGAAGGCCCAGCAACACGAAATGTTTCGATGACCCTGATTGTCGAGCTCGTCGATGTGCTCCTCCAAGGTCCAAACACACTGTTCGAGAGCCCGAACACGGCCCACGGCCAATTCAGCCGCAGGCTCCGAGGTCTCGGCATTTAGCTCCGCCCATCCAACGATGTTCGAGCTTTCCAATTTCTAGGTAGTACTGAGAACGGCTCTCACCTGCTCCTGGATTCGTCGATGAAGGCGTCCATCCTCTCTTGTTAATCATGTAGACCAGGCTCACCTCTGCAGGTAAATCCCCCGAGGTGGCCGCGGATGTCTCCGCTGCTGCTGGAGAGGGTGGGGGAGGGGTCCCAACCTGTTGTGAGCTGCGGGCATTTTTTCATTTAGTCATTTTAGGCACAGCAACAAACTGTTCAAGCTTGATGCAAAATGACTAAATATGCTGGGTAAAAGTTATTTTAAATGGTTTAGAGGATGTGGTGGAGGCGGGTACCCAAGTTTGCCTGAGCCTTGGGCAGAATGCTACATTTGCTGTGTCGCCGCCATTTTGAATCTCCATTCATGACGTTGAATGAACAATGTTATTGTACAGTGTTATGGACAAGGCCCGACCCCACAAAACATTTTAAGCACGTAGCCCAGACTGAAATGTTGCTATTTGTTGAAGTTAATTGTATAGTGGATATTCCCAGAGTGAATTAGCTGGTCCGACTTCCAACTTTTAAACAAACAGAATTTATTTTCAAAAGTAAGGAATGAAACACAACGAACAGAAAATCCAATATCTGAATAATTCATCCTATCCGGACCTGACAGGCTACCACAAATTAATGATGTTGTTCCAAATTACTTGCAACGATCTCAATGAAAAAAAAACCTTGAGCAGAAGGAGATAAACTTACAAACAATAAACTTACAGGTTACGAAGTCAGGGGGCTAAAGGAGGGGGAGAGCGTCCAGTTTCAACAATGATGCTGACTCAACTAACCCACGAACTGATCTGACCTGTGCAGCCGGAAAGATGGCCACGCCCCCTTGATTACGCCAGCTTTTTTAAAAAAGACTTGAAAGGCTTCTTCCCGACTCATTATCTGTTAGGTTAAAAACCAAAGGACCCCAATGAAGCATTCAAAATTAGGACATGTTTGAACGTTGTGTCGTTTAGAAATTCTATGAAAACAATTCAAGGACAACATTACCTTTTAAGTGATCAGCTTTGTGACAACTCTCTTGATATAAAACTGAATCATTAATATCCAAAGATGGCTTCAGTTTTCTAACCGCCCAAAAATAGTGGTTAGTACACTAAAATATGCATGTATAATCATTTACTATAAACATGCAAATATGCACAACAACATCCGGACTCAGTGTGTGGTATTTCCATCACTGAGTTTCTTGATCTGTCATTCAAGTCTGGAAAATTCATCGGCAATGATGTTTTCAAGACCTGCCACGTGCACAATGTTCAAATTGAATGGCTGTAACTACATGCACCAGCTACACAGTCTCGCATTTTTGTCCATAAGTTTCTCCAAAAATTTCAATGGGTTATGGTCAGTGTACATGGTTGCCTCAGATTGTTGCTCGTAATATAAACACGGAAATGTTGTAGTGCCAACACAAAGCTCACAGTCTCTTTCTCAAATGTTGAATTATGAACGTTCAACTTCTTGAAGAAATATCCAACAGTTCTTTCCGTCTTCTTGCAGTCTTGCTGCAGTAGTCCAGCACAGATTCTTAGATCAATCACATTTAAAGCCACCTTGAATAGTTTTGCATAATCAGGTGTGGGGCAATGGGGAGTGGGCAATGGTTAACACATAATTCATGCTGTCAAATGCCTTCTGACCGTCCTCTGTACACTGAATTTTCTTGGCATCCTTTAACAAGTGGAGCAGTCATGTTGCGAAAATGAGGCACAACCCTGGAAAAAACCACGCAATTCCAGGAAGCACAATGCTGCTCATTTTGTCAATGGTATGGGAAATTCTCCAATTACCTTCACTGTTAGATCCCATGTCACCGTTTATCTATGTCTAATAGCATGGCCCAGGAAGGTGACTTTTGATTTGGTAAATTCGCTTTTCGCTAGGTTTACCACCAAGCCTGCCTTCTGAAGTCAATAGAGAAAGTCTGATAAATGCTGTAAGTGTTCTTTCCATGAATGACTAAAAACCACTAGGTCATGAATGTACAGCACACGTTGGATATCTGGCAACTTATTGGTTACTCCCTGAAACGTGGCCGTCACATGTTTCACACCAAATGTAAGCTGCTGGTCCCAAATTTTCAACACAGTCTCCCAAACGTGGAACTGGGTATACATCAATCTTTTTAACTATATTGATTTTATGAAAGTCCACACATAACCTTTGGGTGCCATTTGGTTTTGGTACCATGAGTATGGGTGAGTTCCAATCACTGTAACGCATGTTGATTATGTCATCTCAGAGCAGGCATTCAATGTCTTTCTACGCCTGTGGCAACTTTAGAGGATTATGCCTGTAAGGATGTGGCTTAATCATAACAGCATCTCCTCTAGCTACATTATGCACAGTTGGGTTAGTACTTCCAAGTTAATTAATGCATATCTCCCCATGTGATAATGATAACTCTTTCTGGTCATTTCAATTTTTGTCAGAAAGGTAACTCAATAATGTATCTCAATTTTAGACAACTATCTCATTGTCCACTTTAATTTGAGGAATGTCCGATTCAGAAACCACTGAACTTAGTTCTTCCTTCTGTATCACAAACATTAAAAGTTTTTCCTCTTGCTGTCTTCCCTCTCAAAATATCTTTTGAGCGTATTCACATGACAAACGCTGTGAGATTTTATTTCTGTCTGGAGTTCTTATCAAGTAATTACCCTCACTCAATATCCTTTGTATTTCATAAGGTCCATTAAACTTTGCTTTTCAAGATTCACCCATTGCTGGAAGTAACAGTAATGCCTTATCCCCGGTAGAAAAATTGCAATTGTTTGATTTCCTGCCAGCTTTCTGTTTTATTACATGCTGCAATACTTTTAAAAGCTGTCTAGCCAATTCCGCAGCGTTATTTATCATTTCTCAAAGTATGGCATTTAAAGGCTGATGTACTATTTTCTCCTTAATTGGTTTTAATGGCCCTCCCACTCAATGCCCAAAATCTAATACAAATTGATTGAATTTGCTCTGTTAATTTGGTGCACCCCGATCATAAAAAGCACAAATGGAATTCCCTTACGCTAATCATCGGGATAATTCTGAGCATAAGCCCTCAACATGGTCTTTAATATTTATTATCACCTTTCTAGCACTCCACACAATTTTGCATGTTACACAGTAGTTTTGAATTGCTTCATTCCAAAGACATAATTTAGATGTGAAGTTTGAACCTTGATCTCACTGCATCTCTATTGGTTGTCCTTATCTATTTTTAAAACAGAGTAATTCCTCTGCAATTGTTTTAGCTGTGATATTGCATCTTGGGATAACTTCTGCAAATCATGTCGATGCATCCAGTATTGTTATGAAATGCTGTTGCCCATTTTTTTGGTTTGAGGTTGGGGACCTGGTCAATCAATTAAAATTTTGTAAAATGCTCCTTAAATACAGGAATTGTTAAGAAAAGTGCAGGTTTTGTTATCACTTTTCCAATTGCCTGACATGTCCACCAAAATTCAACTAGTTCCTTTTGCAGTCCAGGCCAATAAAAACGTGTCGTATTCAAGCCTGTGTTTTCCTCCCTCCTAAATGCCTTCTAGCTAGTAGCTCATGCACCATTCGCATCACCTCCTTTCTGTGTCCCATGGGCAATACGATTTGATGAACATCTGCCCAATTATCATCTCTTTTAATACGTGACAGTCTCCATTTCCTCATGTGGACATCATTTTAAGGGTAATAACACTCAGGGATACATTCAAAATTCTGAATGTATATGCTTTTTGATATAATTGCTTTATCCTTTTTATCTTTCTGCTGTAATCCAATTAGTTTACCTGAGCTAAAAATGTTTGAACACCTCCAAATTAATTGTCTCTCAAAGAGTATTGTAGGTTTGCTCTCTTTTTAAAGCTCTTATACATCCATCGATTTTACTTTGTTTCATCCTTTCAAACTCAATATGGGTTTGACCAGGACCCTTCCTTAGATTCCTGAAACGTTTTCTGTCGGATTCTGGCACAAGGTCACATGCACTTTCTTTACCTCCTCATACTCCCCAGATCTCTCGTCTGACAGTGTTGTCAATACCTCACGAGCTCTACCTATAATGTTTGGTTTGGATCAACAATATCCACATGGCCATTGGTCACTACAATTTTTTAGCCATTTTTCTCAAAATAAATGAAAGCGATTTCCATATCCTATTCATCACTTTAGGCAAGGCGTGAATATACTTAAAATGTTTCTCACTAGGCTTTTGACGACCATGGGTTTGGTCATCCTCACTCTGCTCCTTACTAAGCTCACCTTCAGCCTTCATCTCTATCCTTTTAAGCTGACTTTCCATCTCTGACGGTCAAACCATCTCTCCTTTTCTTTCTTTCCACGAAAGCAATTTGTTATTTTTTTTCTTTTTCCTCTGCTAAACCTATTCATTCTCTTTCTTCCTCTTCTGATTCTAGTCGGAACTCCAACTGCTTCATTCCTGCTTCTAACCCAAACTGCTTCATTTGCGATTAAAGTTCAGTCATCACAGACTCTGATGGAGTTTGCAGCAAATTGGAATGCTGAGCTACTGCTGCAATCATCTAATCTTTCCTCACATTAAGAGGTAGCTTCAACTCCAACTCGTCTATTAATTTCCGCAGCTTGAACTTATGTGCATTTTGTAATACACCCCAAGGTCAATTCTTCCACCTCCAAAACATCCTTAGTGACTACAAGAGCCATTGCTATTCAAGTTCTGTTTCCCCACCAAATCAACACTCGAAATAAAACACAATAATGCTTGCCACTCACAGCCGAATTCCCACAAAGGGCCCCCAATCTGTTATGGTGCCGTCCCGACCCCTCAAAACATTTTAAAGCAGGTGTCCCTTACCATAACGTCTCTGTCTGTTGCAGGTTGTTATATAGTATATATTCCCAGAGTGAATGCCGAGTTGGTAATAAACAGACGTTTTTTTAACAAATTATGGAATGAAACACAAGGAGCAGAAAATAGAAAACCTGAATATGTTATCCTATCCAAACCTGACCGGTTATCCCGTCTTAAGGATGCTGTTCCAAAATACTTGCAACAATTCCAGTAAATGAATAGCTTTGCACAAAGAATAAAACTGACAAAAAAGGCTAATAGATTATAAAGTCAGAAATGCAGAAGGAGTTGTAGAGCATCCAGTTACAATGGTGACTCTGACTCAACTAACCCCAGAACTCTTTCCTCTTTAAGGAAAAAACAACAAAAACAATGTAACATTGTAAAAGGACCGATTTTGTATCGACATGCCACGTTTGGTTTTGGACTGCAATCAAAAAATTTAAGTCCTACTGATTTGAAGCCAATAAAATGTACTAAGGTATTTGCCAGTTTACATAAAACAATGCTGACTCACATTGGGTGTTGCAAATACCAAACTGTCTCATTAGTGCAGGCAGAGGAATGCCCAGTCAGATCCACACTTCCTGTGTATTGGAGTGCAAATATGCCCGTTCAGAATTTGTTCTTTGGTATCTGTTCTAGTCGAGGAGATATCAGCACAATAACAACATTTCGATTGTGTTTTTTGTGGGTGGTTGAGGTAAGAGGATCCCGGGGATATAGCATTGCAAACGGACAATACTGCTGAATCATCGAGCCTGCTGTAAGAAAACATCCATCAGTCTCCTTCACAACGACCTTCAGGAGAGCAATTGGTGATGGGTAATATGACCAATAGCCAGCGATGTCAACATTCAATTCAATCCAGTTGTTATTGTGAACTGAAGGTACTATACTGAAAGGAGTTAACTGGAGTTGTTTGTTTAGCGACTGTGACTGATGTCAGTCTCCATGGATCCTAATTGTGTCACTGGACGGTTTCCCTCCTCTATTAGTAAGGGGCCTCTTGCAATGCATTATCCCATTATAGTTTCAGATGCCTCACCTCCAACACTAACAAGCATCAGCAACTTCAGAGACAGGGAGACGAGAGATCAGAATTTGATGAAAGACAGCAAGTTCCACCAATGGATGAGAATCTGAGAACAGTAGAGTGGAATGCGGTAACAATGGACCGGAGTTTATCCTGGGCTCATTACTATCTTACCTGGTATGGGCACGTGTTAACATATCGGATATACGGTGTACTGCTGATTATTCAGGTGGGCTACTATCCCATGCTCGCTATTGTTGGTGTTCCTGGTAAGTCTCTCCATCTCTATCTATATATTAATTCCATAAGCCATGGTGAACTTCATTTTATTTCTGTTATCTATTTTTGGCAAGAATGGAAACTATTGTCTTCAGTTTCACATGCAAAACCATTCATTTCCGCAAATTTCAGGACTGGCTACATCTCCACCCTCACAAACATCTGAGAACAATACTGATCACAATCCCGAAGTACCAATTTGTCCTGAATTGATTTATGTCTTGGTATTCTCTCCATCACCAAACGTACCCACTACCAGCTCCATCATATCCCCAATCGCCAGCTTGACATTAGTGTGGTTGCTAAATAAACCATTATCTATGCCTTAGTAAAACTCAGACTCCATGGTTCCAGCTCTCTCCTAATCATTTTTTCTGTTACAAACGTTTCCACCACAACCGTGTTACTGTCTCTAAAGTAAATCCATGACAGGACAGTGTGTCAGAGAAGTAATATTGCTAGACATGTAATTCAGTGGCCCAAGTTACTACACTAAAGGCACTGCTTAACTCCTACCTCAGAGGATGTCAGAAATGAAATTCAAATGACAGGAATTAAAAGTAAAAGTGAATTTCACCAATATCAACCATAACACCACCAGCACATTGTCGCTAAGTTTATCTATTCCATTGTTATCCTTTGGTAAAGAAATCTAACATTATTGTCTAGTCAGGCTTAAGATTGAATTCAGACTCACAGCAATGTGCTTGGCTCTATACCACATGAAAGAATGACCTCATAGGAAAGAGTATTTAGTGAGGTCAACAAATGCTGCCACAGTCAGCGATGCCGACATCCCATTTAATAACAACATTAAAGGTTAAATCCAACAAATAATGATTCAAGAGATCAGAGTGAAATAGAACGTGAAAGTGCCAGAGAAACTGAACAGATTTGTCAGCCTCGGATAGAGAGGAAAACAGAATTGGCATTTCGAGTCCACTGACCATACAGCAGAACTGAACATGATTGGGGAATAGTGTAATCGCTGCTGTTGACAGGGATGTCTGTTGTGAAGAGGAGAAGAACTGAGTTGAATAGATCGAGAAAGAGAGAGATAAAAAAAAGGCAAACAAGGGGATCGTTGCTGATCAACTGAGAAGGAAGTAAAAATCAAGATTAATTTTGTTTATTTTTCTCCTGTCCCAATATTAACGAAAGTCGTGCCATTTAAGGTGTACATCAAAGCCCAGGTTTAAAGTGAGTAATGTCCCTTTGTCACTTCCCTGAGTATGATCGTCTTTTATACATTAATAGGATGCTGAGACAACATTTAATTTCCTTTCCTCATTGAACTTGAGAAGGCATTTGGAAGCTGCCTTTATGACCACGTCAGTTGGTGGGCTGTAAGTAGTCAGTGCTTAGTTCTGTCCGGTTTAATTTCTTTGAGACAATGTGGTCTTTGATACAACTAATCGGCTGGCTTGGCCATTTCAAACGGCACCTGAGACTTCAAAACATTCCAATGGATCTAGAGTTACATGTAAACCCGGTGAAGATGATAGATTACCTTCCCCGGAGGGCATTAGGGTACCAGGGAAGGTTTTTTTTCTGACAATTGACAAGGGTTTCATTGGACACTTAATTCCGAATATTTTGTGGAATTCAAATTCCAACATTTGCTGTGGTGGACTACAAATCTAGGCCCTCGGTCATTACCTGGGTCCCTGGATTAATATTCTAGAGATAATACAGCTAGGCAATCACGTCCTCAGCATCTCCAACGATCTCCAATTGTAATAGTGGTGTTGCAGTTGGCGTGGCTGTGCTTGAAGAATCGCGGTTTGTAAAGCAAAGAAATGATTTGGCAAAACATACCATCCATCTCATTTTGTATTTATGAGAATGCGAGATGATGGGAAGTGGTCTTGATAAAAAGGACCTGGATGTCCTTGGTCATGAGTCACTAACCGAATTCATATGGAGCAGTAAGTATTCAGCACAGTAAATATGTGCTGTCCTTCATTGCAAACTGATTAAAGCATATGAACAGTGATACTTTCCAGCAGTTGTAGAGTGGGAAAGTACTTGGGGCGCTGTTTACAGATTTTCTCTCCTTTATAAGGAATGATCTCCTTCTCACAATGAGACAGTGTAAAGGAGTTGCCCTAGCATAATCCCTGCAGTGATGGTACCATGAGGACGGTGTGAAGAAAATGAGTATTTAATCTGTAATGCTACAAAAGAATAAAAAGTGATTGCGATAAAACGTGAACGCTATGGACCAAAACAAAACATTGATGGCATAAAATATCACGCATTTTCCTGCAAAGCATGTTTTCATGTTTGAGCAAATACATGGATAAGAAACATTGAGAAGGATATGGGCCAAGTGATAGGAAATGGCTTTAGCATGGATGGACATATAGACCAGTCAGGCTGAAGGGTCTGTCTCGGTGCTGAAGGATTCTATGAATCTATGCTAGTTTACATATTTCTGTGGAACCACTATTTGGTTGCGAGAGAGCTCCAGATTCTGAATAAACCCCCACCATCTCAATGCACAGTTGGGGTGAGACCCTGCACTGAGCATCACATTGTTCTCAAACCTGCCAGCAGCCACACTCTGATAGAATTGGCCATTCCCAAAAGTTTTTGATCTCCATGCAGAACTTTAGCCTGTCTTCTTGGAGATGAAACATGCCTCCTTGAGACTTGGTACAAACTATCAGCTGTGCCTCTTTACCATTTGCAAACCACGTTAATGTAACACTTGTGTACCATTAGCAATGGAGCCATTAGGGACAACATGGAGTAGTCTGTCTGTGCAGCCTTTGCTTCGTTGGATTTTCATTTTGCAGTATTAATGTCCTTCTCCTATTGCAGCATCACAGTTTCGAGGGGCTGAATGGCTTCTTCTGTTCTTGTATCAGTGTTTCGAGGGTTTGAATGTCCTCCTTCTGGTCCCAGAGAAGAGGGTCATTAACTAGTGTGGAGGAAAGGCAAGTGAACCTCCGTTTCACCCAGAAGGACTGTTTGGGGTGCTAGATGGATGTGAGGGAGGTGGTGTGGAAGCGGGTTATGCACCTTTTTCGTTTGCAACGGCAGTGCCAGTGGGGATTGGAGTATTTGGTGAAGAGTGTGGCACGAACCAAAGATTAGCGAAGGGAATGGTCCTTGTGGAAGATGTGCCAAGTGGTGGGATCCAACCAGTTTACTGTATCTGGTGCTCCCGATGTGGTCTCCCTACATCAGGGAGACCAAATGTAAACTAAGGCAATGTTTTGCTGAGCATCTCTATTGGGCCTCTAAGGGCTCTACCAGTCACTGCATATTTCAATTCCCCCTCCCACGGCCTTTCCAACGTGGCCATCCTTTTCTTCCTCCATTGCCACAATGAAACAAACCGCAAACAACACTTCATCTTTCGCCTGGGCAGCCGACAGCACGTGGGACTCAACACTGATTTCCCCAGTCTCATATTACCGCCCTTCCAATCCCCCAAATAGATTCCCAGCCCCTCCTCCTCCCTCCCGTTCCTCTGATCCGTCCTTCTGCAAACTACCAACTATATTCATTCGTCCTATCGAAAAACCCGGTAATACCCTCTACCTGTGTTCACCTATCCCCACCTTACCACCCTGCCTCCTCCTCCCCCACCCCGCCTATTTAAATGTAGACCACCTTACCCCTCACCCACAGTCCGGAAGAAGGCTTTTACCCAAGGCCTTGACTTCTCACCTCCTGAAGCTCTCTCCTGTTTTGTTGTTCCGGCTTCCTGCCTGTCTACTTTGAACTCCAACCTTTGCAGATTTTTTAAAAAATCTCTTCTTGTGTAAGAAGCAACAGAGAGTGAACGGGCTGTTTCGATGTGCTGAATGGCTTTCTCATATTCCATTAAAACTAGCTGAACGATCTCCTTTTTCTATACTGTGAAAATGTGTAGTGTCCAGCAATGCGATCACACGAATGTTACCTGCATGTTAATAGCATGAGCTTGACTATTGTCCAGGTTTTGATGCTTTATATGATATTCACTGAATATCTTCACTTCTGGTCGAATGACGGAAGGTAAGACATTCATGAATCAGCTCAAAATGTTCATGCGGAGGAAGCTATTCTGTTGATTGCCTACAGATATATCCAGGGACTGAGAGGATCGATGTCCAACAGCCACATTGTTTCTGAATGATCCAAATTGTGCAGAGATTACTACAGATTCCCATTAAGTACTAACCTTGTTCAAACTCTTTGACACATTGCTCAGTCAAATCTTTCAGTAATTTCAGGGCCAGTCACTCTGTTGCTGTGTTAATATCTTTTGTTCATATCAATAGGCCAAGGTATACGTGTGGGGAGTGTTTCCTTCTCTGAGAGGATAGTGTCTGTTGGGGCCTCTCTACCCCAGACAGCTGCATCACTGAAATGTTTTGGAGGGGGTGAGAAGCGTGTCAAAGGATTTTGGGAGAGTCGAGTGCTACAGAGAATTTGCATGAAAGAGAAATTTCCGCAGACAGCAGATCATCCCTGAACTGACTGAAGGGAAGGGCAGGCTTGAGGAGCTAAATAGCCTCGTGTTATTCCAGTATATCCCAGAGTCCAGTCAGTTTGTGGTCTGTTACATTTCCTGTGTTCCTGACCTAAAGTAGCTGAATAAACTGATCCTGTTGCTGCATAACAGGATACTGATTCTGTATGATCTACTCTGGGCCTAGTATTATAAGCTCGTGGGGCTGAAAAGCCTTATTTTGTCCTGGTGTAACTGAAATCAGGATAATCAATGTTTTGGACATTCGTGATGAAAGGCTTATGCCTGAAATATCGATTCTCTTGTTCCTGTCTAACCTGCTGTGCTTTTCCAGCGCCACACTTTTACACGTCTAGCACCTAGTCAACATTCCAGGTCATATCATCAAATTACTTTGAGAAATTTGTCAAGCATGATCTCCCACGCACAAAGCCATGCTCAAAATTTCTAATCAAATCTTGTCTTTTGAAATTAATGTGCATCTTATCCTTCAGAATTTTCTCAAGTAACGTACCTACCACAGATGCTAAACTTACTGGTCCATAGTTCGAAGGCATTTGCCTCCAGTCCTTCTTAAATAAAGTCACAATATTTGCGAACCTCCAGTCTTCCTGAATGTCAACTGTGAATAATGATGATCAAACTTATCAGCCAGGTCCCCCATAAATTCTTCTCTAGCCCTGACAGTGTTCTTGGATATTTCTGGTAAGGAACGTGAGTCTATCCAAACTCAAGCATTCAAGTACGTCCAGTACCTCCTCTACTGTGATATGGACTGTCAGGTTCCTACGTATTCATTTCTTTCTCCATGTTAAACACAGAAGAGGAATATTCGTTGAGGGCGTCTCCAATCTTTTATGGTTCCACACATACATGTCCACTTTGGTCTTTCATGGGTCGAATTTTCTTACCATTTATTGTGTTTCCTACAATATACTTAAAATGCCTTTTTGGATTCATCCTAATCTTCTCAGCCAAGGTTCTTTCATGCCCCCTTTTCCCCTTACTGGTTATCTTCTTCAGTAAATTCCTATATCCATTATATACCTCCAGGGATTCACTTGATCCCAGCTGCCAAAAACTGAGCTGCCTTTTATTCCGGTCAAAGCCTAAATATCTATTGTCATTCAGTGTTCCCCATTCCTGCCAACTTTTCTTTCATCCCACAGTAACAAATAGACCTTTAACTCTAGTATCTCACGTTCAAAGGCCTCCCACCTGCAAGCGGTCCCTTTGCCAGCAAACAAACTATTCCGACAAACATCTCCCAATTCCTATATAATTCCATCTAAATTCATCTTGCTCCAGTTTAGAACTTGAAGCTGTGGACCAGTTTTGTCGCTCTCCCTAATTACTTGCAAATTAATAGGACTGAGATCACTGGTTCCAAAGTGCTCCCCCACTATCACCTCCATCACCTGTTCTATCATATTTCCTACAAGTAGTTAGAATTTTGCTCCTTCACGAGTAGGCCCCTCTATATACTACTTCAGGAAATTTTCCTGGCACAATTAATGGATTCGACCCCACCAAATCACTTTACACTCTGGTGTCCCAGTTATAAATATTAAAATCCTCGATTATGACAATCTTTTTGCTCCTGCATGCCCCTCCTCTCTGCAAGTATATTTGTTACTCTAATTCCTATTGATTATTTAAGGGCATATAGTGCAACCCCTATAACATCACTATTCCACTTCCACCTCCATTTATTAGCTCCATCCATAAATCCTCGCTGTTTGATCCTTCAGTTATTTCATCTCTCATTACTGCTGTTATACTTCCCTTCACCAGAAACGCAACTCCCCCTCCCCTCCTTTCACCGTTGCTGTCCTGCCTAAAGCAGCTAAACCCAGACACGCAAAGCTGCCAGTCCTGTCCCTCCATTAACCATATTTCTGTAATAACTATAACATCCCACTCCCGCATACCTATCCATGCCCTGAGTTCATTGGCATTACCTGTCAGCCCTCTTGCGTTGAAATAAATCCAACAGGCATTCCTTGCTCCCTATCGTATTCCAGTCTGACCCGTCTCTTCACTTTACTGTTTCTGATTACTGTATCTCTTTCCAGCCTCACACTTCCTTCCCTGCTCTTGAGGATCCCATACCCTGCCAATCTTGTTTAAACCCTCCCTTGGCACATCAGCAAACCTGATCGCCAAGTTATTGGTCCGCCCTCCAGTGTGTGTGCCACATGTCCCTCTTGAAAAGATCAACTCTGTCACAGAAAAGATCCCAATGATCTACAAATCTGAGATCCTATCCCCTTCACCAATTCTTTAGTCATGCATGTATCTGCCATATCCTCATATTCTTAGTTTCATGAGCTCATGAAACAGGAAGTGATCAGGAGATTACTACTTCGAAGTCTTGATTTTGAACTTTTCTCCTAGTTCTCTGTAATCACTCTTTAGGACCTTATCCCTATTTCTAACTGTATCATTTATATCAATGTGCACAATGGCTTCTGGCTGCTCACCCTCCCCCTTGACAACGTTCTGCAGTCGTTCCGAAACTTCCTGGACACTGACACCTGTGAGGTAACACACCTTGCTGGATTCCCGTTTGAGGCCCCAAATCTCCAATCCGTTCCTCCAAAAATCGACTCTCCTATCTCTAACACCCTGTTTATATTTACCCTTTCCTGCTGTGCCCCAGAGTCAGTGGTATTGCCAACAACCTGGTTACTGCTGCATTCCCTTGAACGGTCTTTCCCCCCAACAGTATCTAAAATGGTTTACTTGTTTTCGAGAGGAATGGCCAAATGGGATTGCTGCACTCTCTGCCTACTCCCTTTCCCATTCCAAACCTACTCTCTGCCTGGAGCACGACAGGGAGCAAAGACTGGCTGTTGAATTAAATTGTGTTTATTTAAACTCTACAGGGCGGACAGGTCAGGCTGATGAACTCAGGGCGTGCATCTTCAAGTGGGACTGGGTCATTACAGTCAGTACAGAAACATGGCTCAGGGCAGGTCTTGGGAGTGACCACCACACTAAAGCGCTTATCAATGAAGTACATAGCATCTGATGATCCTGAGTGCATCCAGCTCCAACTCCCAAACATGGTCTCCCAGGAGCTGTAGACAGGTACACTTTCCACACATGTAGTCACCAGGGATGGTGGAAGTCTCCCGGAGCTCCAACATACCACATACTAAATTAAAAGGACTTTATTTGAGCTTGCCTGTATTTTTTGTTGAGCTGCTGCTATCTGAAGCCTCTCAATCCAATGAAATACTGCTTACTCTCCTACCGACTGCATTTTCTCCACTCCTCCACATTTACTTTTAGTCAGGAAAGTAGGGAAACACAACAGTGATGTAATGTTTGTGGCTTACATACTCCTTGACACCAAACTCATGATAACCTGCTCTCCAGAGCAGGACCTCTACTGAGGTCTTCCCCCTGGTAGAGGTGGTTGTGCTGATGCAAATCTTCACCCCAACAGCCAATCTGCGTTGTCGCAGTCCGCTGGTCATTTCTGTCGATTAGTACTGTCTTTATGAATTCCTTGAGTCCATCGATTGCATTCTAATCTGTGTCTCCCACAGGGAGGGAGGGAGGGAGGTTGATGTTCCAATACCGGGCAATTGCAAAAAAAAATAGACGTCGGAGCAACATTATGCTGCTCACTGAGTCTGCTTCCCTGTTCAATTCGGTTATATTTATTCTGATAATGCCCCATTCTACTTCCAAGCCTTTTCTCCATAACTAACCCTTGTTTAAAAATCAGTCTTACTCAGCCTTCAAGATATTTAATGATCTAGCCTCAGCAGCCCTCAGGAATTTTCACAATTGTTTCCCTCTCACTGTTGGGAGACTTGGTGGTTTTTAATCCCGTGTCTTATTTCTGGGACTCTTTGTGAATTGTGACGACATTAGATGTTATCGTGTCCTATCACAATTCTCTGTGGCCAGAGGCAAAAAAAAATGAAAATGTCAGAGCCTGTAAGGTTCTCCCTCACCTTCCACATCAGCCTAAGATGCAGTTTATTCGAATCTGGGGATTTGCCCACTGTTTATCATGATTAAACTTCCAATTCTTCCTTGGCTGCTTTATCAATTCGTTCAAGGGTCACACGGTCATTCTCCCTGAATCCAGGAGAGGCTTCTTCAAACTAAAGACCGATTTGAAACCCATGTTTAACATACTCTGTGGCTCCGTGCACAGGCTGCTCCAATTGGTCTCTAATACTCCCCCTTCTTTCTGTTGTTATCCTCTTCTTCTTAATAAACTGATGAAATGTCTTTGGATTCATGTTAATCTTACCCACTAATGTTTTATGCCGATCCCCCTTCTGCTCTTCTACTGACCTTTTAAATTTAGCCCTACAATTACTATTTTCTTTTAGTGCATCCATTGACATGCTCACTTTGTACCTGCTTTAAGTCTCTCGTTCGCTTATAATTCTGTTCTGAATGTTTCTCGTCATCCGAGGTTCTCTGGGCTTATTTTCCAAATTGTCATCTTCCGTGTCGGCTCACTCTCTCGGCGGAGCAGGTAGCGGCTGTCTGGTGGTGTTTTTTTAAAGTCGCGGTATAGTCCAGTTATTGTTTTTTTAACGGCTAAAATTTAAAGTTCTTTTTAAGCGCCAAGCGGACCCGGAAGCTGGTGTCGCGCTAGCTTACATGGGAAGGTTTGTTTTTCATAAAAGCGCGCAGCTCAAAGCCTTCGGCCTCACTCTCTTGGCGGAGCAGGTAACGGCTGTCTGGTGGTGTTTTTTTTAAGTCGCGGTATAGTCCAGTTAATGTTTTTAACGGCTAAAATTTAAATGCCAGAAGTATAAGAAATAAGGTAGGTGAACTTGCAGCGTGGGTTGGTGCCTGGGACTTCGATGTTGTGGCCATTACAGAGACATGGGTAGAACAGGGACAGGAATGGTTGTTGCAGGTTCCAGGGTTTAAATGTTTTAGTAGGGTCAGAGATGGGGGTAAAAGAGGTGGAGGTGTGGCATTGTTTGTCAAGGATAGTATTACAGCGGTGGAAAGGACGATGGAGGAAGACTTGCCATCTGAGGTAGTTTGGTCTGAGGTTAGAAATAGGAAAGGTGAGGTCACCCTGTTAGGAGTTTTCTACAGGCCTCCTAATAGTCCGAGAGAAGTAGAGGAAAGTATTGCGAGGATGATTCAGGGGAAGAGTGAAAGTAGCAGGGTGGTTGTTATGGGGGACTTTAACTTCCCAGATATTGACTGGGACAGCTATAGCTCGAGTTCGTTAGATGGGTCGGTGTTTGTCCAATGTGTGCAGGAGGGTTTCCTGACACAATATGTAGATAGGCCACCAAGAGGTGAGGCTATACTGGATTTGGTTCTAGGTAATGAACCAGGCCAGGTGTTAGACTTGGAGGTAGGTGAGCACTTCGGAGACAGTGACCACAACTCGGTGACTTTTACACTAGTGATGGAGAGGGATAAGTGTGCACTGCAGGGCAAGGGTTATAGCTGGGGGCAGGGAAATTATGATGCGGTGAGGCATGACTTAAGATGCGTGAATTGGAAAAATAGGCTTCAAGGGAAGAACACAAATGATATGTGGAGATTGTTCAAGGAACAGCTATTGGGTGTCCTTGATAAGTATGTACCAGTCAGGCAGGGAGTAAAGCGTTTTGTGAGGGAGCCGTCGTTTAATAAGGAATTGGAATCCCTTGTGAAAGTGAAGAGAGCGGCCTATGTAAAGATGAGGTGTGAAGGTTCAGTTGGGGCGATTGAGAGTTATAAGGTAGCCAGGAAAGATCTAAAGAGAGAGCTAAGAGCAGCGAGAAGGGGACATGAAAAGTCCTTAGTTGGTAGGATTAGGGAAAACCCAAAGGCTTCCTATAGGTATGTCAGGAATAAAAGAATGACTAGGGTAGGTATCGGTCCAGTCAAGGATAGCAGTGGGAAGTTGTGCGTGGATGCGGAGGAGATTGGAGAGACACTAAATCAATACGTTTCGTCAGTATTCATTCAGGAACACGACACTGTTGCTGATGTGAACATTGAGTCACAAGTGATTAGAATGGATGGCCTTGACGTATGTAGGGAAGAGGTCTGGGGAATACAAGAAAGGATGAAAATAGATAAGTGCCCTGGGCCTGATGGCATTTATCTAAGGATCCTCTGGGAAGCTAGGGAGGAGATAGCGGAGCCATTGGCCTTGATTTCTATGTAGTCGTTGTCTACAGGAATAGTGCCAGAAGACTGGAGGATAGCGAATGTGGTCCCCTTGTTCAAGAAGGGGAGTAGGGATAGCCCTAGTAACTATAGACCAGTGAGTCTCACTTCTGTTGTGGGAAAAGTCTCAGAGATAATTGTAAGGGATAGGGTTTATGAACATCTGGATAGGAATAAGGTGATCAAGGATAGTCAGCATGGCTTTGTGAAGGGCAGATCGTGCCTCACAAACCTTATTGAATTCTTTGAGAAGGAGACCAAGGAAGTGGACGAGGGTAAAGCAGTAGATGTGGTGTATATGGATTTTAGCAAGGCGTTCGTAAGGTACCCCATGGCAGGATAATGCAAAAACTACGGAGGTATGGCATTGAGGGTGCATTAGAGGTTTGGATTAGGAATTGGCTGGCTGGAAGGAGACAGAGGGTAGTAGTTGATGGTATAGGTTCAACGTGGAGTGCAGTTACTAGCGGTGTTCCACAAGGATCTGTTTTGGGACCATTGCTGTTTGTCATTTTTATAAATGACCTAGAGGAGGGGCTTGAAAGCTGGGTGAGCAAGTTTGCGGATGACACGAAAGTCGGTGGAGTTGTGGACAGCGAAGAAGGATGTGGCAGGTTACAGTGAGATATAGATAAGTTGCAGAGCTGGGCAGAAATGTGGCAAATGGAGTTCAATGTAGCTAAGTGTGAAGTCATACACTTTGGTAGGCGTAACAAGAAGATGGCTTACTGGGCTAATGGTAGGCTACTTGGTAGTGTGGATGAGCAGAGGGATCTTGGTGTCCATGTACACAGATCGCTGAACGTTGCCACCCAGGTAAATAGTGCTGTGAAGAAGGCATATGGTGTACTGGGCTTTATTGATAGAGGAATTGAGTTCCGGAGTCCTGAGGTCATGTTGCAGTTGTATAAGACTCTGGCGCGGCCTCATCTGGGGTATTGTGTGCAGTTTTGGTCGGCATACTATAGGAAGGATATGGAGGCATTGGAACGAGTACAGAGGAGCTTTACCAGGATGTTGCCTGGTATGGTAGGAAGATCGTATGAGGAAAGGCTGAGGCACTTGGGGCTGTTCTCATTGGAGAAAAGAAGGTTTAGGGGAGATTTGATAGAGGTGTACAAGATGATTAGGGGTTTAGATAGGGTTGACAGTGAGAACCTTTTTCCGCTGATGGAGTCAGCTGTTACTAGGTGACACAGCTTTAAATTAAGGGGTGGTAGGTATAGGACAGATGTTAGGGGTAGATTCTTTACTCAGCGGGTTGTGAGTTCATGGAATGCCCTGCCAGTAACAGTGGTGGACTCCCTTTCTTTAAGCGGGCATTGGATAAGCATATGGAGTTATTGGGCTAGTGTAGGTTAGGTAGGCTTTGGTCGGCGCAACATCGAGGGCCGAAGGGCCTGTACTGCGCTGTATTTTTCTATGTTGTATGTTCTATGTGTAACATGTTGGGCGGACACTCTCATTAATTCCATTTTGATCAAGTTATCTCCCATGTCCCCACCACACGCTGTTCTGCTACAGTTTCACCCAGAAACCACTGCACTTTGGCCATATCCCGTCTTATTTTTTTTTATAAATTCAGTCTCCCCAATCCATTAACCTTTTATTTTCCGGATGGTGTTTTCTTCTTAATCTTTTCCTTAACAACCATAAAATATATGATGTCACGGTCACTGGCCATATAATGCTCTTCCAATCCTTCCTGCGATATCCTGACTGACTTCGTTCCCCACAGTGAGGCCCAGCATTGACCCACCCGTTGTTGTGTCTGCTACATGTTGATATAAGAAGCTCTCTGGTATAAATGTCAAGGCATCTGTCCCCTCTTGAAAAGTTATCACTGCCCGAATGAATGTTTGGCAATTAAATGCCTGTACGTAACAATCCTATTCCTGTTTTACACACCTCATTATATTGGTTATATATTTGCTCCTGTGTTTTCTTTTATCTCGGGGTCTATAATATAACCCCAGCAGTGCCTCTGCAATGGTTTTGATCCTGAACGCTATCCATAAAGCCTCATTAGATCATTCCAAGATATTGTCCCTTCTTACTGTTGTAACTGACTCCATAACTAATAATGCAACACCACCTCCTCTTTTACCCCTCTCCTGTCCTTCCTATAGGTCTTGTACCATAGCGTATTGAGTTGTCAGCCCTGACCTCCCTCAAACATATCTCTGTAATTTCAAAAAAGTCACATTTCCACATGTCACCTTGTTCCCTTAACACACTTGTCTGTCCGATAATATTCCCAGCATTAAGTTAAAGCACATCAAGCCTGGAGTATAGCAGCTGGAATCCTCTGTACCTCGGAGTTCTTCAATCAATCAGTGTTCGGTAAGAAGCTGCCCAATTCATGAACCAAAACTGTAACTCTGGGACTTAATTAGAATTTGTTGAAATACAACTTAGTTTTCAATAAATGCATGAATCAAATGCAATTTTCCAAAACTGAGCAGTCTGCTCCACATACAATGAGTTTCTGCTGATTAGTTCCCTGCGTGGTGTGCAGGTGAGATAGCCGTCAGTATTAGGGAAAATTAGGACTGGAGATCAGAGTCGAAACGTGTGGCACTGAAAACGAACAGCCCGTCAGGCAACATCTGAGGAGCAGGAGAGTCAAAGATTTGGGCGTCACCCCTTCGTCAGGAGCGCATTCGTGCCTTCCCATATTTTTCATTCTATGGGGCAGATGTCAGATCTTGTGGTGGGAAAACATTTTGGTGATAGTGACCACAACTGCCTCACATTCTAAATAGCTATGGAGAAGGAGAGGATTAGACAAAATGGGAGAATATTTAATTGAGGAAGAGGAAACTATGATGCGATTAAACATGAGTTACGAAGCATGGATTGGGAGCAATTGTTCCATGGTAAAGGCAATATAGACATGTGGAGACTGTTTAAGGAACAGTTGTTGCAAGTGGTGAATAAATATGTCCCTCTGCGACAGGTAAGAAGTGGTAAGATAAAGGAACCTTGGATGACAAGAGCGGTGGAACTTCTCGTCAAAAGGCAAAAAGGTAGCTTACACAAGGTGGAGGAAGCTAGGGTCAAGCTCAGCTCTAGAGTATTACAGGCAGGTGAGGAAGGAGCTCAAAAATGGTCTGAGGAGAACCAGGAGGGGGCACAGGAAAGGCTTGGCAGAACGGATTAGGGAGAACACAAAGGCATTTTACGCTTATGTGAGGAATAAGAAAATGAAATAAGAAAGAGTAGGGCCGATCAGGGATAGCATAGGGAATTTGTGTGTGAAGTCTGAGGAGGTAGGGGGAGCCCTAAATGAGTTTTTTTGCTTCTGTCTTTATGAACGAAACAAACTTTGTGGTGAATAAAACCTTTGAAGAGCAGGTGTGCATGCTGGAATGGATAGAGATAGAGGAAGCTGATGTGCTGAAAAAATTGTCAAACATTAAGATTGACAAGTCGCCAGGCCCGGACCAGATTTGTCTTCGGCTGCTTTGGGAAACGAGAAATGTAAATGCTTTGCCACTTGCGAAGATCTTTGCATCCTCGCTCTCCACTGAAGTC
>NW_026869338.1:979774-1099187 GCF_020745735.1 Hemiscyllium ocellatum
GTGCCTGAGGACTGGAGGGAGGCAAATGAATTCCTCTCTTCAAGAAAGGAAATAGGGAAATCCCTGGCAATTATAGACCAGTGGGTCTCGTCTGTCATCTGCAAGGTGTACGAAAGGATTCTGAGGGATAGGATTTATGATCATCTAGAAGAGCATGGCTTGATTAAATGCAGTCAACACGGCTTTGTGAGGGGCAGGTCATATTTCACAAACCTTACCGAGTTCTTTGAGGAGGAAAAGTTGATGAGAGTCGAGCTGCGGATGTGGTGTAAATGGACTTCAGCAAGAAATTTGATAGGATTCACCATGGTAGACTCATTCAGAATGTCAGGAGGAATGGTATACAGGGGAATTAGCTGTCTGGATACAGAATTGGCTTGCCAACAGAAGACAGAGAATGGTAGTAGAAGGAAAATATTCTGCCTGGAAGTCTGTGGTGAGTGGTTTTGCACAGGGCTCTGTCCTTGGGCCTCTACTGTTTATAAATTTTATTGATGACTTAGATGAGGAGATTGAATGATGGGTCAGCAAGTTTGCAGACGACACAAAGGTTGGAAGTGTCGTTAACAGTTTAGAGGGCTGTTGTAGGCTGCAGCGGGACATTGACAGGATGCAGACATGGGCTGAGGGTGGCAGATGGAGTTCAATCTGGGATAAATGTGAGGTGATGCATTTGGAAGGTCAATTTGATGAGTACAGGATTAAGGACAGGATCTTGGCAGTGTGAGGAACAAGGGATCTTGGTGTGAAGGTACATAGACCCCTTAAATAGCTACCAAGTGGACAGGGTTGATAAGAAAGCACATGGTGTTTTGGCTTTCATTAACACGGGGATTGAGTTTAAGAGTCGTGAGATCTTGTTGCAGCTCTATAAAACTTTGGTTAGACAGCACTTGGAATACTGCGTCCACTTCAGCTCACCCTATTATATGAAAAATGTGGATGTTTGGAGAGGGTTCAGACGAGGTTTACCAGGATGCTGCCTGGACTGGAGGGCTTACCTTATGAAGAGAGGTTGACTGAGCTCGGCTCGGACATTTTTCATTGGAGAAAAGGAGGAGGAGAGGGGACCTAATTGAGGTACACAAGATGAGGAGAGGCATATATCGAACCGATAGCCAGAGACTATTTCCAAGGGCAGAAATGACTAACACGAAGGGTCATAGTGTTAAGCTGGTTGGAGGAAAGTATAGAGGGGATATCAGAGGCGGGTTCCTTACACAGAGAGTTGTGAGAGCATGGAATCCGTTGCCAGCAGCAGTTGTGGGAGCAAGGTAATTGGGGACATTCAAGAGACTACTGGACATGCATATGGTCACAGACATTTGAGGGTGCACACATGAGGATCAGTGGTCGGCACAACATCGCGGGCTGAAGGGCCTGGTCTGTGCTGTACTGTTCAATGTTCAATGGTTCGTAGGATACTGCGAAACATACATGTTCAGTGAAGCAGCACGATATATAGACCTGAAATGGAAAGCAGTCAATCAGTTGATTCGACAGGGGTAGGCAAATTTCAGGTGAAGTACAGACTAATTGAAGTACAAACATGAGGAGAGATAAATCCCCTGTGCCAGAGGGGAAACATCTGAGGTTGGTACAGGAAGAGAAGAAAGAGACTCTGTCCCTTTGGCGATGATCTTTGCATCTTCACTCTCCATTGGAGTAGTGCCAAATGATTGAGGGCGACAAATGTTACGCCCTTGTTCAGGCAAGGGAATAATGATAATCGTGAGAATTACACTCCAGTCAGTCTTGCATCAGCATTGTGCAAAATAGTGGAGAAGATTCTGAGAGACAGACTTTATGATTACTTGAAAAATCATAGTTTGTATAGAAATAGTCAGCATGGCTTTGTGAGGTGCAAGTCATGCCTCACAAACCTTATGGGATTCTTTGAGAATGGGATCAAACACATTGAAGAAGGTAGAGCAGTGGATGCGGTGTGCATAGATTTTAACAAGGCATTTGATCACATTCCCATGGTCCGTACATTCAGAAAGTAAGGAGGCATAGGATACAGGGAAACCTATCTATCTGGATACAGAATTGGCTGGCCCATAGAGACACAAAGTGGTGGTAAATGGGAATGTGGGAAGAGGGCGGCACGGTGGCACAGTGGTTAGCACTGCTGCCTCATAATGCCAGAGACCCAGGTTAAATTTCCGCCTCAGGCGACTGACTGTGTGGAGTTTGCACGTTTTCCCCGTGTCTGCGTAGGTTTTCTCTTGTGCTCCGGTTTCCTCCAACAGTCCAAAGATGTGAAGATTAGATGAATTGGCCATGATAAATTGCCTGTTGTGTTAGATCGAGGGGAATGGGTCTGGGTGGGTTGCGGGTTGGTGCGGGCTTATTGGCTGAAGGGCCTGTTCCCTCACTGTAATCAATTTAATCTATTCACTCTGGAGCTCGGTGGAAAGTGGTGTTCTGTCGGGTTCGGTTCTGGGAACTCTGTGTGTTCTATAAATGACTTGGATGAGGGAGTGCAAAAGGGGGTTATTACATTTGTCGCTGGAAAGAAAATGGTGGTGGTGTTGTGGATAGTGTGGGGGCTGTAATAGTTTGCACTGGGATATTGACAGGATGAAGAACTGGGCTGATAAGTGAAAGGTGGATTTCAACCTGGAAAAGTGTGAAGCAATTTATTCTGGATGATTGACTTTGAATGGAGAACACAGGATACAAGGTAGGTAGTGCTCATCAGGTCCCAACAATTCACCCTCCTCTCCAGGCACCTTCCCTTGCCACTACAGGAATTGCAAGATCTGTGCCCACACCTCCCCCCAGCCCCTGCCCCCCACCTCCGCCCAAAAGCCTCAATGATTCTTCCCCATCCATCACGGTTTCAACTGCAGTTCCACTCATGTCAGCTACTGTATCCGTTGCTCCCAATGTGATATTCTATACGTTGGTAAGATAGGACATCTACTTGCAGAGCACTGCAGAAAACATCACAGGGACACCCGCACCAACCAGCCCCATTGCCCTGTGGCCGATTGCTTCAACTCCCCTCCCACTCTGCTGATGACATGCAGGTCCAGGGCTTCATCCATCGCCACTCCCTTACCACAACATTTTCAACCTCAGATCCCTCCAATCCCATGGTATCAATATGGATTTCACCAGTTCCTCATTCCCCTCCTCCGACCATGTCACAGTTCAAACTTCCAGCTTAGCACCGCCCTCACGACCTGTCCCATCTTTTTATTCAAAGTGGGAAAGGGTACTTTTTTATATTCCCCACAGAGTGGAAGCAGGTCCTTTGGCCCAACAAGTCCATACCAAACCTCCGAAGAGTAACTCATTTCCCTCTGACTAATGCAACTATCACAATGGGCAATTTTGAATGACCAATTCACCTGGCTTACACATCATTGGATCATAGGAGAAAACCAGAACACGTGGAAGAAACCCATGCTGAAACATGGGAGAACATGCAAACTCCACAAGGAGAGTCGCCTGTGGCTGGAATCGTAACTGTCCCCTGGCACTGTGAGGCAATAGTGTTAACCACTGAGCCACCGTGCCCACCAGTCCATCTTCCTTCCCACCTATACACTCCACCGTCCCCTGCGATCTATCACCATTACCCACACCTCCATCCAACTATCGCATTCTCAGTTACGTTCACCGAGCCCCACCCCCACTCCTTTATCTATCTATACTCATGGCTCCATGTCTTATTGCTGATGAAGGATTTTTGCCTGAAAGTTTGATTTTCCTGCTCCTTGGATGCTGCCTGAGCTGCTGTGCTTTTCCAGCTCTATTCTCGTGTCTCAACCTCCAGCATTTGCTCTCTTCTCTTTCACCTTGTTAAAATCTCCACTCAGTGCCTGTCCAGGTTGCAGACGTATGGAGTCTGGGAGGTTGGCCAGATGTCATCCCGCTAAGTAATTTGGGTGGTGTGCGTCTGACACTCCATGTCCACACGTCTGCTCTCTGGGCCAGGGTCTGACTGAAAATGAATTTGTCAAGCATAGTTACTAACCAGTTATTGATGTCTATAGAGCCCAATGATAGCCTGTTGGCTAGTTTCTACATGCCCCAACATAGATTCCAAATGATTTGCTGTGAAATATTGCTTGAATGACTGCCCAGTAACCACGTGGTAATGTTCTGTATACATTTAGGTGCAGGCCAGTATCTCACTAAGTGCCACAGGCAGCGATGATTTCAGTAACACTCTGCTTGAATTCAGATCCTTCTTAATCTACTTTCAACGAAGGCTATGATTGCAAGGTGATGAGTTCAGTGATCCGAAAAGTAACCAGATATTTGCCATATTTCATGAATGGCGCAAAAGTGAGATGTGAAGTATGATCTTTCAACCGAACAATAATTGCATCCTCCCTTAAAGCAATTTGCTTGATGTTATGGAACTCACACCTGTCAACATTTTATGATTCAAAAATAAAGAATGTACATTTTGTTTGGTTATTAGGTTGTTTTGCCTTGCGCGTCCACACGCGCGCTGGTGTTTGTACATGTATTTGGTCTATCCTTTACTTGAGATTTCTTTTCTCTGATACCTTCCACTTGTTATAAGCACTCCATTTCATAAGTTCTATTTTTCCCTTCCTTTTTCTCCTTCTTTCTCACTTCCTATCTCGAGTTCAACATTTCCAGCTGTCTTTTCCTAAAACTTCCTACCTCTGAAAACTACATTCCTTGATCCACAATTCTAACTGCTTTACACATTCTGGGCCGTAATAATTTAGAATGTATTGTATTTTTGGTTGACCATTCCAAGTCCTGTGTGGACTGTCCCTTTGTTTGCTCTTGCTGGAGCCCATTTTTAGTGTAACTGGATACGTGTTCAGTTCTCTTTCTCCCCCTCTCTCTCTCTCAATGCCTTATTTTTTTTTGTAAACCAAGAAACCACGTGGCCGGTACATCTTAGGCTAGTCCAAATCGGCCAGTCGTGGTTCCAATTCTAAAACCACCCTTAAACTTACTGTCTCCTGAACACTGTAGAGACAGTAATCCCCTTCCCTTGGGGATTTGCTCTAATACCACACGAGAGTTCACGGAACTCTTTTTCTGCTGTATTTATTCTCTTATAATGAGTCTCTGAGTCTGATTACTTAAGCCACGACTCTTTCCCCGAGCCTATTCGATTCGAACCCGGCCCTGGGGTGATCCACAGATTCCCACTCTTACCACGCAAAGTGAACGACCTTGAAGGCGCTTGCGCCTACACCTCCTGGGAATCTTCAGAATCTCACCCAGTCGTGGGATCCGGACAAGCTCCCAAGTTTACTGTCGTGGAAATTAAATCGACTTGACTCAATTATTCACAAGAGTAAAGAAAGGGTCTTTTTTTAAAAAAAAACTCCTGCAGAATTTTGTCTCATTACACTAAGTCAGATGTCTCATTGCAAGGTATACTGAAACACTATACAGACACCTGCCTTATAGTGTTCGTTATCCCACTCTCAAGGGCAAAGACTGGGGTAATTAAAGTTGTTATCCTCTCATCCCCTGGTCCTAGACATAACAGTTCTTCAGCTTTCACAGAGTCCGACGATCGCAAGGTCGAGTTGAATGTTTACAGAATACAAACAGAGAGAAGCTAACTGCAGACCTTCATCAAATCATCGTTTACAAAGGTCAGTACAGCATTGATTTAAAGAAAAACATTCTCTTTCAAACTTCACAGTAAATGGATAATTTTTCCATTATACTTGTGAACTGCATCTGAACACGCTCCAGGGATGGTATATCCTTCTTGAGATATGTGGCCCAAAACATCACACCACAATCCAAATGTGGTCTGATTAGAACCTTATGGAATCTCAGAAGTATATCCATGCTTTTCCATTCAAGTCCACTCAAAGTAAGCGTCATCATGGTATTTGCCTTTGTGACCAGTCGGGCCACCTGAAATAATGAACTTATGATGGGTAATAAAATATTATCATGGAGTAAGAAAAATGAACAATGATTAAAGCATGCTGGAAAATGGATCCCTGCCTTGACTAAAGTCTCTGTGCTAATCCACATGCCGCAGAATCCAGACAGGCTGCAGCTACCGACAGACGGTTTGCAAACAATCTTAAGAGTTACAGATCCTGCAATACAAACCTGGATTTGAACTTGAATGGGATAATGGAATATTGCCCTTCTATAAGTTTCTAATCAGACCACATTTGGATTATGGTGTGATGCTTTCGGCCCCATATCTCAAGAAGGATTACCCGTGGACAATCAATATGCCACCCCCTGGTGGGTCTGCTTGCTCAGGGAAATCCAACCCTCTCAAAAGGGGGTGAAGAATTGGAAGAATGAGAATCACCGCAAAACGCCACTTCGCGCAGTAAATCAAAAATAACCACCGAAAGGGAAGATGCCTACAAGTCCATCAAAGAAGAAGAAATCAGCACGTGTATACCGGCAACGTTCTATAGGGGTGGTTTACGATCCACCCCTATAGAAGTTAATTTAAAGCATAAGATGGCTTGTAGTGTGTTTCGTTACTTTAGAGTAAAAGTTATGGTTCTAATATTAATTGTGTTCAATAAACAATTTTTTTTTAGAAGTCTTTTGGTGAATATATGATTTTAAAACATACTGCTTCGTAGTACAAAACATTCCTAAATATTACTTCACCTGCCAATTTTCGATTAAAAAGTGAGGCCTGCAGATGCTGGAGATCAGAGCTGAAAATGTGTTGCTGGTTAAAGCACAGCAGGTCAGGCAGCATCCAAGGAACGGGAAATTCCATGTTTCGGGCCAGAGCCCTTCATCAGGGCTCTGGCCCGAAACGTCGAATTTCCTGTTCCTTGGATGCTGCCTGACCTGTTGTGCTTTAACCAGCAACACATTTTCAGCTCACCTGCCAATTTACCTCGAGACAATCTTGATCTACAATTCCGAAGTTTCTTTGCACTTCAGACTGAAGAATCTTCCCGCATTTAGAAAATAGTCCATGCCTGTATTCTTCTTACCAAAGTGCAGGACTGCAAACTTGCCCCCATTGTACTCCATCTGCCACTTCTTTGCCCACTCTCCTAACGTGTCTAAACCCTTCTGCAGCCTCTCCCCTTCCACAATGATACCTGTCTCTCCACCCATCTTTATATCATATAAAATGTTAACCAGAATGTCCTTAGAACATTCATCTAGATCATTAATTTACGAAGTAAAGAGCCGTGAGCCTTGTGAAACATCACATGTCACTAGCTACCATGCTGACAAGACCATTTTTTTCTCACTCACTGTTTTCTGCGTTTGTAACCTTTGTTGTTTCTCAATTCCACCCAGACAGACCCATCACCATCTGTCCATATTTCAGAAGTCATGGGAACTGAGTGAAGGGACTGCAAAACACTTTAGCATTGTCGCTTATTTTATAGTTTAGACATGGACTAAAAATATGACATTGCCCATTCCACTGAATTGTGGCGACAACCTGTGTCTTTGACGAAGTATTCTGTTTGCATTATGGAAGAATACAAACATGTGACCCTACTTGAGAGGACACAGATAATTTCAAATGTTTGTATTCTTCCATAATGCAGACAGAATATTTGGTCAAAGACACAAACTGTCACCAAATTCCAGTGGAAATGACAATGTAATATTTTTACTTTTTTGTTTTTATTTGTAGATGAAGACACAAGTTTATAAACAGATATAAGTGGGTCAAATGAACCATAACATTGGTATATGGAGCACAGAATGGAATATGTGTCTCTGTTCAAATATGCTGGCAATTTAATGGAAACGCAGGAGTAATGTCAATGGAGAGATTGGATTGAGGCACAGAGGAATCAGGCATCTGGATCACACAAACAAAGTGCGTATATCAAAGTTTTAGAGAAGCCAGACAAATGTTGAAACATTTTTGAAACAGAATTCATTCAGAAGTAGGAAAGATTTTCTACTGTTTTACAGGGTACTGGTGAGACCACATTGAAACAGTTAGGGCAATAATGATATCCAAACAGTCCAGAGAAGATACACACAGTGGTCCACGTGGTGCAGGAACAGTAACATTTTTGTTTCAGAGAGAGTTACAGGATTCTGAACAAGTGACAGCGAAGGGACAATGGTTTTGATGCAAGTCAGGATGCAATATGACCTTGGAGATTACATTCTTCACCAATTGATGCTCACAAGCTATGGAAATGGTGAGACTATTTTCTGTTTTCAAGACTTAAAGACTTGGCACACAAACATGTCATTCAGCGCAACATGTCAACACCAACAAGAAAACACCAAACTACATTAATGAAAGTTACATCAAGGTACATAGCCCACTCTGGTCTGGCATTTTGTGCTCATTCAGCTGCTGATTAAATGATGCGTTAACTTGTGTTATTCGTGACCTGGGCTGTCAGTTGGCCTTTTATTTCAATGTATTCACGAAATGGTTTCTGAAAATGCATCACACTACTTCAAATTCCTCAACGAGCTCATCTGATCAATAAACATGGTTACATTGTTCAATTATTTTGAAGAAATCGGATTTTTCAAAAAATCATTTGGGATTTTAATGGAGCTAGTCCAACATTAACTGCCGTTGAGAAGTTCCATTTCAGTTGGTGTTCGTCCATCCAAGTGGCTGTTGGAAGGGAGTGCCAGCTGTGCATCTCATGTGCCAGTATAGCTGGGAGTGAGTATTAATGGTGGTAGACGTAGTGTTAAATAAGCCACCATACTGTGATGAACAGTTGGCAGAAAAACGCAGGAAATCAGACTCTTTGTCAAAGTGAATGTGTGGCAAGGAATTTATTATTCTGCCGATAAAAAAAACAACCTTACAACGAGAAGTCAACATATTAATGAAGGAAAGTTGGTTTCTATGTTTTTGGTGTCCTTAAAATAACGGTGTCAAATAGCCAGAATAATGTTGGTGGGCTTATTGAACGAAACTTACACTGAGCATATGATTTATCTTGGATATTTTCAAGGATGTCCGGGCTGTCCTCGGTTTAGTAAATGCTGATTCCCCATGGGATGATGCTGATTTGTAATCTCCCCACTTACTGAGCACAGTTCGATGGAACAAACCAGCAATTACCATTGGGTGGTGTTTCACAATGTATCATGGAATCGTGTAAGAAAGAAGATGCCTGTCAAATCTGGCACCATCAAGCGCTGATACATTTGCTTTGCCAAGTTTGTATGGTTTCCTTCCTCAACCACCCTGACAAGCAATGCATTTCAGAAGCATTGAGAATTGTACATCATTATTATAACAAAGGCGGTGGTTACTGGGGCAAAAATCTCTGCATCAGCACGTAATGAGCTATATTTTTATTGACGTTGTTCCATATTCTTTCTATGGCCATGCACATTGTGTTATCCATGTCGTGGTTTTTAATTCTGTTCATCGAAGAGCCAGAAGGGGACATGAGAATTCATTGGTAGATTGCGTCAAGGAAAACCCAAAGGTTTTTGATAATTATATCAGGAATAAAGTAATGACTAAGTAAGATCTGGGCCTATCAAGCGTAGTAGTGGTAAGTTGTGCTTGGAGTCAGAGGAGATAGGGAAAGCGCTAAGTGAATTTTTTCATCAGTATTCACACTAGAAAATAGCTAATGTTATGGAGGAGAATCCTGAGATACAGGTCAGTAGATTAGACAGGATAAAGGTTCACAAGAAAGAGGTTTCAGCAATTCTGGAAAGTGTAAAAATAGATAACACCCCTGTGCCGGATGGGATTTATCTGAGGATTCTCTGGGAAGCAAGGGAGGAGATTGCAGAGCCTTTCGCTTTGATCTTTATGTTGTCATTGTCTACAAAAATGGAGCAGAAAGCTGGAGGATAGCAAATGTTGTTACCTTACTCATGAAGGAGATTAGAGAGTTACTTTGATTGTGAGTAAAATGTTGAAATTGTTAAAGAGATAGGGTTTAAACTCATCTAGAAAAGAATAATTGGATTAGGTATAGTCAACACGGTTTGGTGAAGGGTATGTCGTGCCTCACAAACCTTATTGAATTTTTTTGAGAAGGTGACCAAACAGGTGGATGCGGGTAAAACGGTTGATGTAGTGTTCATGACATTCAGGAAAGCATTTGGTAATGTTCCCCACGGTAGACTATTGCAAATAAAATACGGAGGCATGGGATTGAGGGTAATTTAGCGTTTTGGATCAGGAATTGGTTAGCTGAAAGAAGACAGAGGGTGGTAGCTGATGGGAAATGTTCATCCTGGAGTTCAGTTACTTGTGGTGTACCGCAAGGATCTGGTTTTGGCTAACTGCTGATTGTCATTTTTATCAACGATCTGGATTATGGCGTAGAAGGATGGGTTCGTAAATTTGCATACGACACTAAGGTCGCTAGAGTTGTAGATAGTGCCAAAGGATGTTGTGGGTTACAGCAGGACACAGATAATCTGGAGGCTGGACTGTGAGATGGCAAATGGAATGCAACGCGGAACAACGTCAGGCCATTCACTTTGGATGGAGCAACAGGAATGCAGAGTATTGGGCTCTTGGTAAGACTCATGGTAGTGTAAATGAGTAGAGATTCGTCAGTGTCTATGTACATAGATCCCTGAAAGTTGCTACTCAGTTTGATAGTGTTGATCAGAGGGCATATGGTGTGTTAGCTTTTATTACTAGAGGGATTTTGTTTCGGAAGCCTGAGGTCATGCTGCAGCTGTACAAAGCCCTGGTGCAGCTGCACTTGGACTATTGAATACAGTTCTGGTCATCTCATTCGTGGAAGAATGTGGAATCATTGGAAAGGGTTCAGAGGAGCTTTACTAGGTTGTTGCCTGTTATGGAGGTAAGGTCTTATGAGGAAAGGCTGAGGAACTTGAGGCTGCCTTCGTTTGAGAGAATGTTGAGAGGTGACTTAATTCAGACATTTAATATAATCAGAGATCAGACAGGTTGGATTGCGAGAGCCTGTTTTTTTGGATGATAATGGCTAGTACGAGGATACCTAGCTTTAACTTGAGTTTTAATGGATATAGGACAGATGTTGGAGGTCGTATCTTTACTCAGAGAGTAGCAAGGATGTGGAAATCACAGTCTGCAACAATAGTAGACTCACCACCTTTAAGGCCATTTAAGTGATCATTGGATAGGCATATGGATGTAAAATAGAGTAGTGTAGTTTAGATGGGCTTCAGATTGGTTTCATAGGTTGGCGCAACATCGAGGGTCGAAGGGTCTGTACTGCACTGCACTGTAGTGTTCTATGTTCTATATGTGCACGCCCCTGTCGAACTGTATATTCAGTGATTAAAACACTTGTGTAGCACACTATTCTTTCCATTTGAAACTGCCCTGTCCACGTTCGTCGAATGCATGTAATGTAGAAACAGGTCCTTGGAAGAGTAACCTGACCTGGCCCAGTCATCTACCCCCCGATATTGACCCCTAATTTTTGTGCCTAATCTATACATTTGTGAACACAATGTAAAGTTTAGCTTGGCCAATTCTCCTAATCTGCATATCTTTGATCTTTGCCCGAAACGTCGAATCTCCTGTTCCTTGGATGCTGCCTCACCTGCTGCGCTTTTCCAGCAACACATTTTCATCTTTCAATAAATGCAAGCACAAAAGCATCACAAACGTCTGGGGAAGACCATTTCCACTCAAACAGCCCTTTTTGAATTTCTCCTCATCCCTGTTCAGACTGGGGCTGGAGAGGTCACTGTTTCATTTTCTAGACCCCTCCTCCATTGGTCATGACAAATTTTAAATGTGACTAGCTTGCTGATATAATCAATGATGTAGTTCTCAGACTAGGTCAGGTTCTTTGTTCGGGACAAGTCAGATAGATAGCTTAAATTTGGAAAAGTAATTTACCAAAATAAACTTACTTAACCTAATGGAAAGATACATGACAAGTAGTGTGGACAAATATGTACATTAATATTTATCTTTCAATGTATACGCAGACGCAGTTTGTATACACAGAAACATACATATGCACAGGCACATACATTAGGACACTCACAGTGTCACACACACAAATGCACACAGACACACACATACATATGCATGAAGACAAACAGAAAAAACTCTGCCGAATATCAGCTTGAAAGAGATTTTCGTAGCAAAAGTTAAATTCAAGACAAAGGAAATATTAAATTGTATTCTGCATCTGAGGTCATTCTGTTCACACAAGCTGCTGTCAATCGGATTCCTTCCTGGAACATTTGGATTTAGCTGAATTCCCTGTGCTTCTGGCAGGTTGGAGATTACAATGAATCCTCAACAAGAATCCTTCACTACTGCTGAACATGCCTGATGAGTTTTCTCCTCTCATACTTTGCTGTGAGAAGGAACAAGGAAACAAAAGAAGCAGTAAGCCGTGACGTCTCTAGCAGGTTGCATCTTCTCCAACTTTTAAATGAAATATACAATAATGTTATCTGACCACCTAATTGGACCAAATGAAGCCTCCTTGAATATGCTCTGGATTGAATGACTCCGTCCCTGTTCCCTCATCTATGTAGGAGCAATTTATAAGCTATAATTTGAAGATGCGTTTGCATGTGTCCTCATAATTTTGTCCAATAAATTCATATCTTTGGGCTATCTGTGTTAAAATGAATACATTGTTCTCTTAAATTTGAATGTTTAGTTCTAGTTTCCCACATCAGTGGAAATGTCCATCAGCCAAACACCTGATGCACTCTCCTCAAGATCTTATATGGTTCAGTATGAAACTCTCATTCTCAAACCTTAAGTGCCCTGGCCTTGTAGAGGTTCATAAAATTATGAGGGGCATGGAAATGGTGACGACCCAAGGACATTTTCTGAGGTTGAGGGAGTCCAAAACAAGAGCACATAGTTTGAAGGTGAGGGGGAAAGATTTAAAAGAAATAAAAGTGGTAATCTTTTCTCGGAGTGTATGGAATGAACTGCCAAAGGAAGTGTTGGTGGCTGGGAAAATTACAACATTAAAAAGCCATTTGAATGGGTACTTGAATAGGAAGGGTTATGGGCCAAGTGCTGGCAAATGGGACGTGATTAATTGAGGACACCAGGTCGTCATGGACAAGTTGAACCGAAAGGTCTGTTTCTGTGCTGTATGACAGAATAAGGCCTTCTTTCCAGGAACACGTACATCTTTACGAAGCTTCAGAATCAATTGAGTATATTTACTTTTCTGTTTAGGGAATCATCACTACACGCAATACATCAGATGTGGCCTCAGAAAGCCCCTGTACAGATGTAGGAAAATATCCTGATAGCTTTTGCATGGAATAGAATAATTCCATATATTTTCCTAACCACTCACTACATCTGCATAATAACTTTGTGTGATGCATGTATCAGGATACACAAATCCTTTTGTACCACTGAGTTTTGTGATCTCTCTCCTTTTAAGTAGTTTACGATTGTTTTACCCTTTTGTCACAACATAAACTTCATTCAAGCAGGCTAAACTGTTTCGGCTAAAGGTTTACACACTAACCTCCCCTGTCTCTACACTGTTACAACCTCGCTACCTCCACTTGACATCTTATTAAATTAATACCTTGGTGGCTGAACTAATTGATGTCCAATCCAATCACTCCCCACACCGAATCATTGACAGGTTCGAAATAGTTGTAATCTTGCACTGATCTCTCAGGAACTCCACCACGTTAATGCTTTCCAAATTGACAACAAACATCAATCCCTACTGTCGATTTCCTGATAGTTACTCAGGGTTCCCTCTTCCTGTGTAGCAGCTTAGAAAGGTTAGATGGCCTCCACATGTGCTGTGTAATGCACTCAAATAGCTGAATGACTTTATCATCTTCCTTTGTAAATCCTTAGAGGGCAAAAAGATGTCCTCGTGTTTCATTGCTGATGGGCTGAATTGGACCTTCCTCTCCCTCTGTAACAGAATCGAGGGTTTGAGTGATAGAACAAGACATGGGTTAGGAATAGCAGGTGGCCATTCAGCCTTTCGCTCCTGCTGCTCCATTCAGAATGTGCATTGTTGATGTGATTGTAACTAAACATCCCTTTCCTGTCTGTTCCGAATAAACATAGATTTTTTTTGATTAATAATGATCTATGGAACTCAATTTTGAATGTTTTTATTAACCCAGTCTTCACTGCTGCTTGGGCGTGGGAACACTACAGATCACACAATCCTAAAGAGAAAGGAACATCCCTGTCTCATCAGAAATGGAAATGCCCTTATTCTTAAAATGTGTCCCCCTCAAGCCAATCACCACTTTTTTGACACAGGGACACAACAATTAGAAACAGATATAGGCCATTCAAAACTTAAACCTGTCCACATTTCCTTTAACAACTGACAATCAAATACTTACCAAATTTATCCTCAACTAAGGTTAGATGAACTCCAGATACCATAAGCTCACAAGAGTGTAAGAAATTGGAACATAGAACAGTGCAGCACAGCACAGTCCTTCAGCCTTCGATGTTGTGTCAATCTTTTATCCTAGTCTAAGACTAAGCTAAACTTCATACCCTTCATTTTATTATCATCTATGTGTTTATCCAAGAGTTTCTTGAATGTCCCTAATGTATCTGATTCTACTACCACTGCTGGCTGTGCATTCCATGCACCTACCACTATCTGTAGGAAGAAAATACTGTCTCTGGCATCCCCTCTCAGCCTTCCTCCAATCACTTTAAAATTATGCTCCCTGTGTGATAGCCATTTCCACACATGTAAAAAGTCTCCAGTTGTCCACTCCATCTATGCCTAATCATCTTGCACACCTATATTATGTAGCTCTCATCCTTCCTCACTCCAATGCAAAAACCCTAGCTCCCTTAGAAAATCTGCATAAGACATGCCCTCCTGCACAGGCAACATCCTGGTAAATCCTTTCTGCACCCTCTGGAAAGTTTCCAATTTCTTTCCCTAATGGTGCGATCAGAAGTCAACACAATACTTCATGTGTGGTCTAACCAGGGCTTTATAGAGCTATAGCATAATCTTGCGGCTCTTAAACTCAATTTCTCTGTTCACAAAAACCAACTCACCATGCTTCTCTTAATAGCCCTATCAACTTGAATGGCAACTTGTAGGTACCGAAGGACTTGGAGCCTAAGATCCGTCTGTTCCTCCACACGGCCAAAAATGCTACCTTTGATCCTCTAAACTGCATTTGAACTCGATCTTCCAAAATGAATCAATTCAGAAAATAGGAAATTGGAGCAGAATTAAGCCATTTAGCCAATCGGATCTGGTGTGCCGTTTGAATCGGTCGGAAACGTTTCTCAGCTACATTCTTCTGCCTTCGCCAACTGATCAAATGGTTCCCTTATTAATGAATAACGTATTTATCTCTATCTTATATAAATTACTTTTTTCTGTCTGCAAGAGTGTGCATGTCTTAGTGTGTAAGTGTTGATACCTGTATCTATGTGTGTTGTGTGTTTAATGTGTCTATGTATGTTTGTGTGTATCTCTGTCTGCATCTCTGTTAAACGTGATCTTTGAAGATTTTGGGGTAAATCCACTGAAATTGACACCAGCACCCTCATCCTTCCTCCATCTCTACTGCCTGTCAATTTTAAGTGTAGAGCCGTAAAATGCCACCCTCTGCTGTCCTACCCTGGCTAAATGTCATTTTATTCTCTCTCAGATGACATCAAATTCTGTAAATCTCTCAGATTGCACGGCTGCTTGGGTTTTCAAATAACGCCTTTTTAAACACAGAGCACTTTCGTTTGTTGCCTAGAGATATTGTTCTTGAGATATTACCAACATCAATGGGTCAGTTTCAGGACTTTTCAATCTTTTCTCACTTGTAATTTGTAAGACTGCATAACAAAAGATTTCAAGTTAAAGAACGTGTAAGAAATGCATTACATCAATTTACAAATGTTTCAGTCGACCTTCATTGGATGCAGTTGCAGTGGAAATACTCTTTATTGTGTACACTCCGTGTCACGAATAATCTTCAAAGACAAATCACTTCCACGTTGTAGAAGGAGCGCAGACATTACTCTACATGAGCATTCTCCATTCTTAGGGTCCTCAGTACAATTACAATACTCCCTACACATGCTTATATGTGTGTGTGTTGATGGTGCTGTCAGGTTGGATGGTGCTGTGAGCTGGCTCCCGCCCAGGCTGAAACTCTGATGTGAGAAAGTGAGGTCTGCAGATGCTGGAGATCACAGTGCTGGAAAAGCACAGCAGGTCAGGCAGCTTTCGAGGAGCAGGAAAATTAACGTTTTGGGCTAGACCACTTCACCAGGAATGCCATCGATGTAGTAGAGTATGATAGCCATCTGAGGAGGCATTGCTTCACTTTGAACACCACAGAGGCTGACATATCCGCTATGCACATGCATACACACAGAGACACGCAGGTACACACAGAGGCGAATACAGACACGCAAAGACACACATTATTGATTATAGATACACACACAAAAAAGAACTGACGCAGTAACACAGATACTAATAAAGACATACAGAGACACATACCGATTCACTGATGCGCATGCACACACAGATGCAATGTCATCAATACAGACATACTATACACACGCTGACACACTGATGTTGATACAGACATTGAGAGTCTGCCAGTATTTACTTTTCGCGTGATGACATTCCCAATATTTTACTTGCTGTGTCTGGCGTGTGTTAATATTTCTATTGCACTGCAAGAGATCATCTGCACCCTCTCTATAGCTTCCACATTTTTCTATGACAAGTCGACCAGAACTGAACACAATGTTCCACGTGTAGAGTTACCTCACGGCGGTGAACCCTTCCGCAAATTCAAGCAAACAGCAAGAAAAGCTCAACTCGCAACGTAAGCTGTTAAAGTACGAGTGCCAAATCTCAAACTTCACTCTTTAAGTATAAATAATTTCAATTTATTCCTTAACTCTAAAAGTGAACATTGAACAACAGCTATTCAAAACCCGAAGCCCCTCTTTCTCTGAACTGGTTGGTATTTGTCTCCAACTTTATAACAACATAATGTTCCAATAAGAAAAACCCGTATTAAAATTGCATCAACTTAATTTCAAAACCACACAGCATCGGTCATCTCCAGTGTCATCTTTCTTTCAGCTGAAGATCTTGCTGGGTTGTCTTCTGAATTTTAGTGCAAGGTTGTTTCATACATAAACGGTATCTTTGTCAGAGAGAGTTTTGCATGGCTGTCTCTCTCTAGATGGCAGTTACTCTCAGCCCAGCTAGCGAACTGCCAGCATCTTTTATGCCACTCAATATTTGATCATCTCATTGATTAGATGTTGGAAAACAATAAATTCAAAATCGATTGACTTTTGTGTCCTAGGGCATAATTTAAACTAAATGGTTAAATTCGAATTGTTGTCATTCAGCAACCAAAACTCAAGGTCTCTGTTTCACAGCCAAACGTTGCATGTTTCATATTTTCCAGTAACTCTGGGATTGCACGCTGGTCATACGAAGGTGCTTGCAACCTCTCAGTGGAGAACAACTTTCACTCTCTCTTAAAAGGTACAATAAACACCTTCAACTTCATAACAGTGGTTTATTCCGAGCTTTACAGAGACGTAGCATAATCTCACAACTCTGAAACTCAGTTCCGTAGTTTGTGAAAGCCAAAACAACATACACTTTCTTAACAATCACATCAACCTGGGTCAAGATTAGGGTCGTGTTGGAAAAGCACAGCAGGTCAGGCAGCATCCGAGGAGCGGGGAAATTGATGTTTCGGACAGAAGCCCTTCATTTGATTATAAAGAGCTTCTGCTTGAAACGTCGATTTTCCTGCTCCTCGGATGCTGCGTGACCTGCTGTGCTTTCAAGCACCACCCTAATCTTGACTCTGATATCCACTTTCTGCAGTCCTCGCTTTTGCCGATTTACCATCAACCTGGGTGGTAACTGTGTGAGATCTTTGGACATGGACCCCAAGATCCCTCTGTTCCTCCGCACTGCCAAGAATACTGCCTTTAGCCCAATATTCTACATTCAAATTCGACCCTCCAAAGTGAATGACTTCACATTTTCTCAGGTTTACCTTGATCTGCTTCTCATCAGCTCAGTTCTGAATCCTGTCAATGTTCCCTTGCAACTTACAACACACCTCAACATTATCCAGAACTCCATCAACCTTTGTGTTTTCGGCAAACGTATTGATCCACACGTCCACTTCCTTATCCAAGCCATTAGTAAAAATCGCAAAGAGCAGAAGTCCTAAAACTGATTCTGCTGGGCACCATTAATCAAAGAGCTCCAGACTGAATGTTTTCTATCTAATACCAACCTCAGTCTTCTATGGGCCAGAAATTGTGTATCCAGACAACCAGATTTCCCTGCATCCCATGCCGACTTACTTTCTGAATGAGCCTACTGTGGGTAACTTTACCAAACGTCTTGCTAAAATCTATATACACCACATCCATTGATCTACCTTCATAAATGTGCTTTGTCACATCCTCAAATGATTCAAAAAGATTCGTAAGGCATGACCTGCCCCTCACAAAGGCATACTAACTATCTCTATCAAGCGATGATTTTTTCCACGTAATCATAAATCACGTCTCTCAGAATCGTCTCCAATTCTTTGCCCACCACTGTCGTGAGACTGATTAGTCTATAATTCCCAAGATTATCCCTATTCCATTGCTTGAACAAGGGAATAACATTTGCCAACCTCTTTTCATCTGGCCTGACTCCAGTGGACAATGAGGATGCAAATTTAATTGCCAAACGCGCAGCAATCTCTTCTCTCGTTTACTGTAGACTACTTACTTATATTCTGTTTGGCCAAGGAGAATTATCTATCCTTGTGTTTCTCAAATTTTTCGTCACAACTTCCTGTTCTAGCATATCAGCCTGTTTCATGCTCTCCCCATAAACTTCAATGCCCCTCTCAGTAGTGAATACTGAAGCAAAGCATTCATTAATGACCTCCCCTACCTCTTCCACCTCATGACGCAAATTGCCTCCACAATCTGTGATGAGCCCTACCCTCACTCTGTCCGTCCTCTTGTTCCTGACATATGTGTAGAACATCTTCGCTTTTATCCACAAAGACTTTTTCATGCCTGCTTCTTGCTCTCCTGAGTTCATTCTTCAGTTCCTTCCTGGTTAACTTGCAACCCTCTAGAGCCCTGTCTGATCCTTGCCTCCTCAACCTTAAGAAAACTTCCTCCTCCCTTTTGACTAGATATTCTACATCTCTTAGCACAATAGAAGTATGAAGCTGCAAATGGAAGGGAGCTACATATCCTGTCACTTCCAGCATGGGCTGCAAGTTTCCCCACACTGGGCAGTGATCGAACACAATGTTACTGAACAATGTACTAGGGTGATGGACACAGCTCTACATACTGGGAGAGTAGCTGCTCCTGGTTTACAGTTCAATGCACTGGGATGGTGTACACAGCTCGACATGCTGGGAGGGTAACTCCTCCAGGTTTAGAAATCAATGCACTGGATTGGTGTACACAGCACTACATGCTGGGAGGGTAACTGCTCCTGGTTTACAGATAAATGCAATGTGGGATGTACACAGCTGTACATGCTGCGAGGGTAAGTTTTCCAGCTTTGTAGAGCAATTCACTGTTATACACTGCACAGCCCCCCATGGACTGGTGTGGTCTGCACTGTCTGTACACAGCGCTGGGTTGTATTGAGCAGTACACTAGCCTGGTCTGCACTGTGCTTCATGCTAAACGGATGTCTCCTCTGTATTATAGTATCTGTTTCTGTGTGGCGGATTGGGCATCTGATATAATTGACCATTTGAACTTATCTTTTAGCATTTTATTTTATGTTTTTATTCTTGTTATTGGATGCTATCCCCAAACTCTGATATCTCCAGCTAGTCCTATTTCGCTGACAATAGCCACGTTGATTCGATTTGTCAGTGAAGTAATCATCCAATTATAGCATGAATATCCGTCCTTCTATACCTTAACCTAGCAGTTGGTGCTCATATCCCTGGATTCCCATGGACATCATTATCAATCTCAGAAACAATTGCAAGATGTATGGCTTGAGCTCTCCTGTATATTCCAGCTGTGGGTCCCAATTGGCTCCTTATTGTATCGAGAGCTGGCATTGTGAAGCCGTGTTTGTTCAGATTTCTTCCTCCCATGGGCCATCTAGGACACCAGACACAATGCTTATGGTTACACAAAGGCCCTGACCAAAATAGCCAAAATGTCCACGCCAACATCGTTCAAAATGGACTGCCACGTCCGATGAAAAAGTCCCATTTTCTGGTGCATGATAATTGCGAGGAAGACCAGGGGATGTGCTTCATAACTAACCTACACAACCCCGACATTCCTGGGGATGTCCGACACCCATCTCATCAGAATGTTCTTTCTAGCACAAAATGAAAGAATACTAAATAATTTCTTCCAAAGATGGGTGATCTGGCAAACCCAAGAGGTGGGACATCAGATCTACCTTGACATCGGTTCCCAAGACCCCTTCCAAAACACTCGCTATAGGACCCTAATACCTACGAGGTTAGTGGCATGACCATAAACAATGAGTATGCGTACTCACATCTGTTTTACATTTGGACACGCTGGGGACGCTCCTTTCTTAAATTTGGCAAGCCACTCCGATGCCAAATAAACCATGTGGAGTCCCTTCAGTTGCATAGCTTGCGTCCTATTGCAAATCTAAATCTTCTAGACATTCTTCCAAATATCTGCCCACTCCTCTGTTGAAGATTCCATCCCCAATTGCTGAACCCAAATTCCACACAGTTGCTCGATGTCCTTTGAGACACTACCTACTACTAAATGCTAGAGAGTGCTGACCGAGAGAGGTCCCGTGGACTGAAGCACTTTCACCTCCATATTCGACTTATCAGGACTAACCATTAATGTAGTTTTTTTTTTCTGTATGAAATCCCTAATCTCATAGATAGCTCATATTTCTGGCTCAGCTGCTCGAAAGACGTTAAGCCCACCCCGTCAATTAAGTCTCCCAAACAAAAAAGTCCTCTGGACTCCCAGAGCCAAAAGCCAGAATCCATCAATCCTACAATGGGAGTAAAAGGGGAAGTGTTTTTTTTTGTAAATTGCCCTCACTTTGTTGCATTTTTCTCCATGCTTTACCTGTGTTAAGGAGAGTTGGATTTCTGTAATGATCCATAACAGTCCCCAGCTTGTCCATGAACAACAGATTAGTGAGAGGGCATTTTGCCTGGGAGGCATTGATGTCCAACCACATTGACCGCGGGTCTTGGCAAATCAAATCAACCAAATAGGCTAGAACTCAATTGGTATTCGTTAAAGTGTGTAAAATCCACATCCCTCAGCTCCCGCGGAAACTGCAATTGGGTGAGCTCCATAAGAGGCCGCCTGTGATCTCAAATAAAACATCAAAGCCGACTGTAAAGCTCCGGATAGGCTGCCTGGGCAGTATCAAAAGGTGCATTTGCCTGGGATTTAATAAACGGAGGAACACATTCATTTTGACAGGAGATATTCTTACCAACCAGGATAGAGAATGATCCTCCCAGTGCTGAAGGTCTTGCAGGAAAATAGCTTTATCTAATTGATGTTGTGGTTCTGCTCGCCGAGCTGGAAGTTTTTGCTGCAAACGTTTCGTTCCCTGGCTAGGGAAGCAGTGCTTCACACGAGGCTCCAACAGCACTGATGATGTTCCCTAGCCAGGGAACGAAACGTTTGCAGCAAAGACTTCCAGCTCGGCGAGCTGAACCACAACAATGGATACCCGAGCTACAAATCTTCAATCAGATTTTATCTAATTGATTGAAGGCTGGAGTGATAAAAATACCTAAATACAGGAAACCTCCCTCTGACCATGAGAAAGTGAATCGGATTCCACCTGCCAGATTGGGTATTCTAATAGGACCCCGACAGGCATGGTCTCCGATTTCATAAAGTTATTTTTATACCCCAAGAAAGATCCAAACACATTAATCACTTGGGGCACAGATAGTTAGTTAGAAAGAAAAAAAGTCATCTGCATAAAGTGTGATCTTATGCCATCCTGATACTACCTCCAGGGCAGTAATATTGTGGTCCCTCCCGATGGGCTCTGCCAACGGCTCAATCACCAATATAAATAGTAACGGTGAAAGGGGACACCCTTGACGGCTGACTCTGCCATTGCTAAAATTGTCAGACCTTATACCATGAGTGACTAGATAATACTGTCACTCGAGGAGAAAGTGAGGACTGCAGATGCTGGAGATCAGAGCTGAAAATGTGTTGCTGGAAAAGTGCAGCAGGTCAGGCAGCATCCAAGGAGCAGGAGAATCGACGTTTCGGGCAAGAGCCATTCTTCAGGGCTAACGAAGGGCTCATGCCTGAAACGACGATTCTCCTGTTCCTTGGATGCTGCCTGATCTTCTGCGCTTTTCCATCAACACATTTTTAATACTGTCACCCACCCGACAAAAGCCTCTCCAAGGCCAAACCATTCCAGGACATAATAGAGGTACGGCTACTCCACCCAGCCAAGCCTGGAATCGACCATAGCTGGCACACCTGAACCATATCAGCACTCTCCTATTCTGATTAGACCACATGTGACCCCAAATAAAACCTGTTTGGCCCTATTTCACAATGAAGGGCAAGACCTTCTCTAGCTTCAACGCCGGCATTTTCAACAAAATATGAAAGTCCACATTTAATAAGGATAAAGGCCTTTATGAAGTGCAATCCTCGAGAGAATAAGACAAATATTTCCTTCTCTCAAGAGGATGGGAGGCAGGCCTGACTGTATGAAGAATTGTACATATCCAACATTAGCCCAGTCAGCATGTCTACGAACCCCTTTTAAATCTCACACTAAAATCCATCTGGGCCCCGTGCGTTACCACTCTGGAGCTGCCTCACGGCTCCTGCACCTTTTGGCATGTCAGAGGGGCATTTGAAAGAGACACCTGCTCTGAAGTTACACCTGGGAGGCCAGGGTACTAAAAAAGGGCTTCATTGTCGCCAATCTGTCCTTACAGCCCTCTGACTGGAAGAGCCCAGAAAAGAACTTCATGAATGCTGCTTTAATCTTTCTGGGATCGCAGGTGATTTTAACAGCACACGTACTAATGGATGTGATAGACTGGGGGCACTCTTCTTTCTGGCCAAGTATGCCAGATATCTACCCGGGTTATCACATTAATCGAATACCCTCTTTTCGGAAATGAAATCGCTATTTTTGCTGTCTGGGTGAGAGCAGCGTTCAGAGTAGCCCGGAGCATTGTAATCTGCTGCAACTTAGTTACAGACAGTCTGTCAAAATACGCTCTGTCAACTGCTGCTCTCCCTTCTACCGCTTCCGAGTCGCCGAGTAAGAAATAATCAAACCCTTGCATAGGCCTTGGCAGTCTCCCAAAGCACCGTCAGATTACTGGCCGTCCAAATTGATGTGCAAATTTTTTAAATCCCATGAAAAATATTCAATAAGAAAGCAAATCTTAGCAGGACTTATACACTTAATGGCAAGGTGCTAAGGAGTGTTGCTGGACAAAGAGACCTTGGAGTGCAGGTTCATAGCTCCTTGAAAGTGGAGTCGCAGATAGATACGATAGTGAGAAAGGCGTTTGATATGCTTTCCTTTATAGGTCAGAGTATTGAGTACAGTAGTTGGGAGGTCATGTTGCGGCTGTACAGGACATTGGTTAGGCCACTGTTGGAATGTTAGGTATAATTCTGGTCTCCTTCCTATCGAAAAATGGGAAACGTGAAAGGGTTCGGAAAAGATTTACAAGGATGTTGCCAGGGTTCGAGGATTTCAACCACAGGGAGAGACTGAATAGGCTGGGGCTATTTTCCCTACAGCGTCATAGCCTGAGGGGTGACCTTATAGGGTTTAAAAAATTATGAGGGGCATGGAGAGGAGAAATAGATAAAGTCTTTTCCCTGGGTCGGGGAGTCCAGAACTAGACGGCATAGGTTTATGGTGAGAGTGGAAAGATATAAAGGAGACCCAAGGATCAACTGTTTCACGAAGAGGGTGGTACGAATATGGAATGATCTGCCAGAGGATGTGGTGGAGGCTGGTACAATTACAACATTTAAGAGGCATTTGGATGGGTATATGAATAGGACGCGTTTGGACCGATATGTGCTGGGTGCTGGCAGGTGGGACTAGATTGGGTTGGGACATCTGGTCGGCATTTATGGGTTTGACCGAAGGATCTGTTTCGATGCTGTACATCTCTACGACTCTATGACTAGCTATCCTTCAGGAGGAAGGTATCCATGCACCACTGATGAGAGCCTGTCCCATCGCCACCACCCTAAAAATCCATATACACTGCCACATGATCAGAAATGGCGATGTTCCCAATTATACAAGGCAGCACTGAATTCAAAAAGGCCAATAGGGCAAAAACATGTCATTGCTAGTTTGGCACTTATGTGGGTTAGGTAAAAAGGTGAAGTCCCTACCCGAAGGGTGAACAATCTCCAAACATCCACCAAGCCCAGCTCCCTGTTTAGATCCACCAGCTGCCTAGATTGCAGGGAAATATCGTCGAGAACCCGTAAGACCCTATCCACCTTGGGATCCATATATTGGTTAAAGTCTCCGCCTAAAATTGTATAATGCCCCCCAAGGGCCATCAACCTGGAGAGTGCATCCGTTAATTTGAAGGGTATACCAAGGGCAAGATGGAGGACGGGAAAACTTTCTGGCGGTAAGAACCGCTCCTTTTTATTTTAGGTATTTTAGGTGCTGGAAGTGATTTCCTCGAATTCCAGGAGCAGCAATTAGTTTTATATGCTGTTGCAATGTTTTGGAAGTTTTGGGGGAAAAAAACAATGTCAAAACAGAAACAGTTTCAAAAGCGGGAAGAACAGACTAAAGAAGCACATGGTGAGGACAGTGCAGGCAGAGAGAGAGAGAACCTGTACAATTACTGCATTTCCTGTTTTTGAATCCATGCATCGCTGGACATCGGACTGCGTCTGCAAAAACTAACAAACAGTGAATTCCAAGACTAATCTTGGAGAAACCTGTTTGGGTGAAGTTCACAACAAAGAATCAGATCAGTTAATCAATGTTTTAATTCTGTACAATAGAAAAGCTGCAGAAGTGAGTATAGTGGGTTCTTTCTTTATCATATGTTTTTGGAGATAAGTCTCTTGATTAAACTTAAAATAAAAGCCATAGCTATTAATTTAACCTGGTGCAGTGTTTTGTAGAGGAATAAGACGGTGTTATTTTCTGGGTCGTAAATTGTGAAGGAATAAAATTGGCCTTTGCAGTCATATGTACTTCTTGTCAGATGTGGGAGTTTAAAGAGAGTTTCAGGGTTACTACGGATCATATCTGCGACAAATGCTGTTGGATGCGAGTCTTACCAGATCAAATGGATCGGTTGGATAGATAGTTAGAATCGATGAGGAATTTGCAAAGCAACAGTATGTGATGGATGGCAGTTATAGGAAGGGGGAACAGTCTTAGATACAGTCACATAGATGTGTTAACTCCAAGAAGGGTAAGAGAGGTAGGCACCCAGAGCAGGAGTCTTTTGTGGATGTACCCATTTCAAACAGATATGCTGTTTTGGAAAATGTAGGGGGTGATGGATTCTCAGGGGAACGTAGCACGAACAGTGAAGTTTCTGGTATTGTGACTGGCTCTAATGCAACGAGTGGTACATCGGCTTCCAAGAGATCAATTGTTTTAGGGGATTCTGTAGTCAGAGGTACAGACAGACGTTTCTGTGGCCAGTCGACGAAAAGCAGAATGGAGTGTTGTTTCCCTGGTGCCAGAATCAAGAATGTCTCAGAGAGTCTGCAGAATATTTTCACAGTGGGGAGAGGGTTCAGCGAGAGGTCATTGTCCACATTGGACCAACGATATATGAGATTCTGAAGCGACATTAGAGAGAGTTAGGCAGAAATTTAAGAAGAAGTCCTCAAGCGTACTAATATCTGGATTACTCCAGCGCTACGATCTAGTGAGGGCAGGAATAGGAGGATAGAGCAGATGAATGAATGGCTCAGGAGCTGCTGCATTGGAGAAGGACTCACATTTTTGAATCATTGGAATCTCTTTTGTGGTAGAAGTGACCTGTACAAGAAGGACATATTGCACCTAAATCGGAAGGGAAGTAACATAGTGAAAGGGAAATTGCTCGGGAGGATTTAAACTAGTAAGGCAGATGAACTCAGGGCATGGTTAGGAACATGAGACTGGGATATCATAGCAATTACAGAAGCATGGCTGTGCTGAGAGAGGATATTCCCGGAAATATATCCAGGGACATAATTTGGGTGGAACTGATAAATAAGGAAGAGATGATCACCTTTTTGGGATTGTATTATAGACCCCCCCAATAGTCAGAGGGAAATTGAGAAACAAACTTGTAAGAATATCTCAGCTATCCATAAGAATAATAGGGTAGGCATAGTAGAAGATTTTTAACTTTCCAAACATAGACTGGGACTTCCAACGTGCTAAAGGTTTAGATGGAGATGAATTTCTTAACTGCGCACAAGACAATTTTCAGATTTAATATGTGGATATACCGACTAGAGAACTTGACCTACTCTTGGCAAATATAGCAGAGCAGGTGACTGAGGTGTCAGTGGGCGAGACATTTGGGGCCAGCGACCATAATTCTATTCGTTTTAAAATAGTGTTGGAAAAGGATAGACCAGAACTAAAAGTTGAAGTTCTAAATTGGAGAAAGGCCAATTTTGACGATATTATGCAAGAACTTTCGAAAGCTGATTGCAGGCAGATTTTCGCAGGTAAAGGGATGGCTGGAAAATGGGAAGCCTTCAGAAATGAGATAACAAGAATCCAGAGAAAGTATATTCCTGTCAGGGTGAAATGAAAGGCTGGTAGGTATATGGAATGCTGGATAACCAAAGAAATTGAGGGTTTTGTGAAGAAAAAGGTGGAAGCATATGTCAGGTATAGACAGGATAGATCGAGTGAATTCTTAGAAGAGTACAAGTAAAGTAGGAGCATACTTAAGAGGGAAATCAGGAGGGCCGAAAGGGGACATGAGATAGCTTTTGCAAATATAATTAAGGAGAATGCAAAGGGCTTTTGTATATATATTAAGGACAAAAAGAAAACTAAGGAGAGAATAGGGCCCTTCAAACATCAGCAAGGCGGCCTTTGTGTGGAGCTGCAGAAAAGGGGGAGATACTAAATGAATATTTTGCATCAGTATTTACTGTGGAAAAGGATATGGAAGATATAGACTGTAGGGAAATAGATGGTGACATCTTGAAAAATGTCCAGATTACAGAGGAGGAAGTGCGGGATGTCTTGAAACGGGAAAAGGTGGATAAACCCCCAGGTCCTGATCAGGTGTACCCGAAAACTCTGTGGGAAGCTAGAGAAGAGATTGCCGGGCCCCTTGCTGAGGTATTTGCATAATCCTTAGTCGCACATGAGGTGCTGGAAGACTGAAGGTTGGCAAATGTGGTGCCACTATTTAAGAAGGACGGTAAAGACAAACCAGAGTACTATAGATCGTTGAGCCTGACCTCGGTGGTCGGCAACTTGTTGGAGGGAATCCTGAGGGATATGATGTACATGTATTTTGAACAGCAAGGACTGATTAGGGATAGCCACCATGGCTTTGTGCGTGGGAAATCATGTCTCACTAACTTGATTGAGTTTTTTGAAGAAGTAACATAGAGATTGATGAGGGCAGAGAAGTGGATTTGGTCTATTTGGACTTCAGTAAGGCATTCTACAAGGTTCCCCATGGGAGACTCATTAGCAAGGTTAGATCTCATGGAATACAGGGGAACTAGCCATTTGGATACAGAAATGGTTCAACCGTGGAAGAGAGAGGGTGGTGGTGGAGGGTTGTTTTTCCGACTGGAGGCCTGTGACCAGTGGAGTGCCACAAAGATCTGTGCTGGGTCCACTCCTTTTTGGCATTTGCATAAATGATTTGGATGCGAGCATAAGAGATAGAGTTAGTAAGTTTGCAGATGACACCAAAATTGCAGGTGTAGTGGACAGCGAAGAGGGTCACCTCAGATTACAACAGGATCTGGACCAATTGATCCAATTGGTTGAGAAGTGGCAGATGGAATGTAATGCAGATAAATGCGAAGTGCTGCATTTTGGGAAAGCAAATCTTTGCAGAACTTATGCTCTTAATGGAAGGGTCCGAGGGAGTGTTGCTGAACAAAGAGACCTTGGAGTGCAGGTTCATTGCTCCTTGAAAGTGGAATCGCAGGTATTTTAAATAGTGAATAAGGTGGTTCGTATGCTTTCTTTTTTTGTTCAGAATATTGAGTACAGGAGTTGGGAGGTCATGTTGCAGCTGTACAGTACATTGTTTAGAACACTGTTGGAATATTGCGTGTAATTCTGGTATCCTTCCTATCAGAAAGATATTGTGAAACCTGAACGGGATCAGAAAAGTTTTACAAGGATGTTGCCAGGGTTGGAGGATTTCAGCTATAGGGAGAGGCTGAATAGGCTGGGGCTGTTTTCTGTGGAGCGTCGGAGGCTGAGAGGAGACCTTATAGAGTTGCACAAAATTATGAGGGGCATGGATAGAGTAAATAGGCAAAGTCATTTCCATGGGGTTGGAGAGCCCAGAACTAGAGGGCTTAGGTTTAGGGTGAGAAGTGAAAGATATAAAAGACACCTGAAAGTCAACTTTTCAAGGGTGGTACATGTATGGAATGAGCTACCAGAGGAAGTGTTGGAGGTTCGTAAAATTGCAACATATAAGAGACATTTGGATGGGTATATGAATAAGAAGGGTTTCCAGGGATATGGGCTGGGTACTGGCAGGTGGGACTAGATTGGGTTGGGATATCTAGTCGGCATGGATGGGTTGGACCGAAGGGTCTGTTTCCATGCTGTACATCTCTATGTCTCTATGACTCTCTCCCATGTTCCTCTCTATGTATTAAAGCTTTATGGATCAGTAAAAGCTGACATTCTTCCTTAATTTGGACAAACAACTGATATAGAAGGTTCTTCTGAATGAGAAAAGCTATTCCTCTACATTTTCAATTAAAGGATAAAAATAACACCCAGCCAAACACTCTCTTCTGTAACGTTAAATGTTCCTTATCGATTAGATGTCTTTTTTCCGGCACCAAGGCTACATCGACCCTTTCCTTTCGAAGGCCTGAATGACTCCCGTTTAATGTTTCAGGTGCACAATTTAAACGAGCCGTTAGCCAAACCCTCCGAAACAGCCCGTGATCCCCCGTGAGGAAGGTCCCCTTTTATTGCGCACTGCGAGAAAGTAGTAAACAGTTCATATAAACTTGAAAATACAACTGCAAAAACTACCAACTCAAAACTCCTAACAACTCCTTGTTCAATGAAACAACATATAACACAAGTAAGAGGTGATTCTCCCTCCTTCCCCACAGGGAGCGCTCGTATAAACCCACTAATCACCCTTGGCTCCTACTAGCTGAAGCTGCTCGCCAAACCCATACAAAACAAACTTTAAAAAGTTACATGTGTCTTACAACAAGAAAATTAGAAGTGGGTACTCAACCCCTCCCATCCATATCCAAGGCAGTCCTGGTGAAAAAAAAAGTAACCCTCCATCAACACCCCCTCACCTCCCACCGAACACTGCCGCCATTCCGTACTAAGAGAAACGAAAAGGAAATTAGCGATAAAAGGATTAATGAGAGGGGAGGAAGAAAGGAGAAAAGAGAGAAAGAGAAATGAATGTGACGCTCACATATTAAAAAACACAAAGCCAGGTAAACGTGGCAATCCACAGAGGAAACAAAGAGAACATGATTGTCCATACTCGTTGCGCCAGCCAATGTATCTTAAGGTGTCCAGGAAGTCCTTTGCATTTTCTAGTGAGGCAAAATTAAACACTGACCCTCCGTGGTTGAAACGTAATATTGTCGGGTATCTTACAGTATACTGAATATTCAATTCCCTCAGCCTCCTTTTTACTCTATCAAAGGCCTGCCTCGTGTGGACCATGGCAATAGAAAGATTCTGGAAAAACATAATTGGTGATCTTTTGGATATAAGAGCCGGTGGATCCTTCCCCTGTGCTAGAGACCCATTTGTTTCTCTCCATAGTGCTGGATTTGCACAAGGACTGGGCGGGAGTGCTGGTCTCACCCGTGCTTGTGCACTGTGACCTGGTGGGCCTGCTCGGACTGCACCCGGCCCGTCTCGCATTCCAGCTTCAAAAAACTACCGAAGCCATTGCTCCAAAAACGGACGGGCTGGCCTTCTTCTTCCCGTCCCGCCAGCCCGATCAGGCAGATATTCTTATGATGGCCTCGATTTTCAATGTCGACCTGCTCCCTCCACGCCCGGTACCCTCCATCCCAAGGTTTGGACCCGACCTGCTGAGGATTGCACTGCAGTTTCAGAGGACACAGTCCGCTGCTCATCCTCCATGACATGTGTCTGAGACGCTTCTGCAGCATGGCTGAGATCGGTTCCAGCCTGGTCTGGGTCTCCTTCATCTCTTAATCAATCTTCTCTGGGAGTTTTACGTACTCCATGACCAAGCTCTGCTCTAATGGTAAGTCCCCTGCCGGGTTCGCAGAGGCCGACGCCACGGCCGCGGGTGTATCCGTGGCTGCAGGGCAGTGCCTGCTAGTTGCGATCCACGTGGTCCTTTATCCTTAGTCCTTTTCTTTACTCACTTCAACTGACATACAGCAATACAGGGGGTCAGTATTTTTTACCACAATGGGTAAGAAAGAGAATGTGAATGCATCACTTTGGCTGGGTTCTGCTGTAGAGCTGAGCAGGGCAAACCTACTGGGTCGCCAATATCTTGGATCTCCCCGAAAATAAATCACCTTTAATGACTTTTTTTAAGATATTGCCGTGGGTCACCTCACAACTGTTAAGAAGTACATGGACCAGCATCAGACTCTCACAACATTCCCAGTTACAGGCTGCATGTAGGAATGTGGGAATAGTGTATATCGTGCTGTATTTCTGATGGTGCAGAATATCTCCTTCCCTGATTGTATGATTGTGGAAGGGTAGTCATTGAGCAGCCTAAGGCAGAAATTGCTGGATACTGAAAACACGTATTAATTAAGGTTATACAACTCAACTGCAATAGCTTCCAAAGTATGTCATTGTGAAAGTAAACGAAAAATAGCCGTTTATTACAATCTGAAACCAGAGAATGGAGAATGGAAAACAGGGAAATGGCGGAACTGTGAAACACGTTCTTCAATTCTGTCTTCACAGAAGAAAACATCAACACAACAAAACAAAAACTTCCCGGAACGACTAGGAAACCCATGTCAGGTGAAAAAAAGAATAGCATGAAATTAGTAAGTGCATGGTTTTGTAGAAAATATTAGGGCTGAAAGTAATGAACATAGACAACGTCAGCATAAATTTATGAAATGGGAATCATATTTGAGATACTGGCTAGTTAGTTAATTATGGTGAAGCAATGGATGTAATGTATTTGAATTTTTGGAACGTTTATCGGTAAAGTCGCAAAACTAATGAACAGCATCACATCTTATGGAACTGGGGCTTATGTATGGACATGGCCTTAGTACGGCATGATTGGCAGGAAACAATGAATGGTATATTTTGATATCGACTTTGAGCTTACACTCAGGTGTATTTTACAGTTAAATACAAGACATTTGTGCATCAAACTGGCACCGTTTTAAATAATTTGAAGACTGAATATTGAAAAACATTAAAGGTATAGCTGGAAGAAATTCCATGGGTCATGAGTCAGCTCCTTACTGTCGGTGACACCTGCATCTACCACCACTGGACACCAGCTTCATCACCATCTACACCAGAGGCCACCAACATCGTAGTTGCTGATCCTCAGGTGCCATCTTTGCCGCTGGGCCAATACTCTTCCATTACCGTCTTGTCGCCCCCATTGCCAGACCCTCCAATGTCAGAGACAAGTCTCTTACTGTTGTGCCACTTCATCGATGTTACCATGATGCCCTTCCATCGTCTACTTCATCAGCACCAACGCACCACCCAATCAAAACGAAGTCCCCTATTCTCTGCCATCACCTTTTTCTACTGGGCCGACCTCACACTCATTACCTCTGCTGATGTAGCAGTCGCCAATTCCAGGTCATGTGCTTACTCCGGAAAAGTAAACAGGGACACACTCTCCTCTGCACTGGGCCCAGCTCAAGGTCCATACACGGTGCTCCACTTGAGACCTCTCGAGGGCCATGCCCTGAGTCCATTGAAAGTCTGCATGTTTGGGCTGTCGTTGCTGCTGATGCTGTTCAAGCTACAAAGTCAGTAAGTTACAGAAAGAAAAGAGAGGGGGAGAAAATAAGGGAAAAGCACGTCAGAGTGTACAAGCCTAGCAAAGGAGCCAGAAACACCGGAATAAAAGGACCCTTTTATCAGAGACGAAGGCTCATGGCGTATCACAGGGATCGGGGATTGGGCCCCAACTATTCCTAACACACATCCAACATTTGATTGAGGGAACCAAATGCAATATTTCCCAGCCTGCTGACAGCACTAAACCATGTTGGATTGTCAGTTGGTGAGGAGGATGTAGAAAAGCTTCAAATTGATTTAGATAAGTGGAGTGAATGTTAGGCAGATGTAGACCAGTATGAGTAGACGGTGTGTAATTCGTTGGATAAATAAAACAGCAGCCGACCATTTGAAAATGGATTGGTTCTAAAATGTTGATTTATAAATGGACTTATGTTACGTTATTTGTTTCTGTCTGCGCAGCCTCCGATGTCCATGTAGGGCAGTGAGTTTTCAATCCAGAATTCAATACTGGGAATGGCATTGGCACGCTGACCAGTGTATATAGGCACAGCAAGTGGGGATCTGTAACATTGAAAATGATCTGGATCTCCCTGTACACCAGTCACTGAAAGCAGCAGTGCAGGAACAGAAAGCAGTTAGTAAGATAAATAATGTGTTGACCTTCATTACGTAGAGGGAAGGATTGCGAGGATGTTTCAGGAGAAGAGTGAAAGTAATAGGGTGGTTGTTATGGGGGACTTTAACTCTCCAGATATTGACTGGGAAAGCTATAGCTCGAGTACGTTAGATGGGTCGGTGTTTGTCCAATGTGTGCAGGAGGGTTTCCTGACACAATATGTAGACAGGCCACCAAGAGGTGAGGCCATACTGGATTTGGTTCTGGGTAACGAACAGGCCAGGTGTTAGAATTGGAGGTAGGTGAGCACTTTGGGGACAATTCGGTGACTTTTACTCTAACAATGGAGAGTGATAAGTGTGCACTACAGGGCAAGAGTTATAGCTGGGGGCAGGGAAATTATGATGCGGTGAGGCATGACTTAGGATGCGTGGCTTGGAAAAGTAGGCTTCAAGGGAAGGGTGCAATCCATATGTGGAGCATGTTCAAGGAGCAACGATTGAGTGTCCTTGATAAGTATGTACCTGTCAGTCAGGGAGGAAAGGGTCATGTGAGGGAGACGTGGTTTAATAAGGAATTGGAATCCCTTGTAAAAGGGAAGAGGGCGGCCTATGTAAAGATGAGGCGTGAAGGTTCAATTGGGTCGATTGAGAGTTGTAAGGTAGCCAGGAAGGATCTAAAGACAGAGCTAAGAGCAGCAAGGAGGGGCATGAAAAGTCCTTGGTTGGTAGGATTAGGGAAAAACCAAAGGCTTTCTATAGGTGTGTCAGGAATAAAAGAATGACTAGGGTAGGAATAAGTCCAGTCAAAGATAGTAGTATGAAGTTGCATGTGGAGGCTAAAGAAATTGGGGAGACACTGAATGAACACTGTTCGTCAGTATTCACTCAGGAACAGGACATTGTTGCCAATGTGAATATTGAGTCACAATTAATTATAATGGATGTCTTTGAGGTATGTAGGGAAGAGGGGTTGGAAATTCTGGAAAGGGTGAAATTAGCTAAGTCCCCTAGGCCTGATGACATTTATCCTGGGATTCTCTGGGAAGCAAGGGAGGAGATTGAAGAGCCATTGGCCTTGATTTTTATGTCCTCATTGTCTACAGGAATAATGCCAGAAGACTGGAAGATAGCAAATGCGGTTCCCTTGTTCAAGAAGGGGAGTAGAGATAACCCTAGTAAATATAGGCTGTTGAGTCTCACTTATGTTATGGGCAAAGTCTTAGGGAAAATTGTAAGGGATAGGATTTATGAACATCTGGATAGGAATAATGTCATCAAGGATAGTCAGCATGATTTTATGAAGGGCAGGTCGTGCCTCACAAACCTTATTGAATTCTTTGAGAAGGTGACTAAGGAGTTGGACGAGGGTTAAGCAGTAGATGTGGCGTATATGGGTTATAGTAAGGCGTTTGATAAGGTTCCCCATGGTAGGCTACTGCAAAAAATACGGAGGTATGGCATTCAGGGTGAATTGGAGGTTTGGATTAGGAATTGGGTGGCTGGAAGAAGACAGAGGGTAGTAGTTAATGGTAAAGTTTCATCTTGGAGTGCAGTTATCAGCGGTGTTCCGCAAGGATCTGTTTTAGGACCACTGCTGTTTGTCATTTTTGTAAATGATCTGGAGGAGGGGCTAGAAGGTTGGGTGAGCAACTTTGCGGATGATATGAAAGTCGCTGTTGTTGTTGACAGTGAGGAAGGATGTGGCAGGTTACAGCGGGATGTAGATAAGCTGCAGAGCTGGGCAGAAGGGTGGCAAATGGAGTTCAATGTAGGTAAGTGTGAAGTGATTCACTTTGGAAAGAGTAACAAGAAGATGGTGTACTGCACTAATAGTCGGATACTTGGTAGTGTGGATGAGCAGAGGGATCTTGGTGTCCATGTACACAGATCTCTGAAAGTTGCCACCCAGGTAAATAGTGCTTTGAAGAAGGCATATGGCGTACTGGCGTTTATTGGTAGAGGAATTGAATTCCGGAGTCCTGAGGTCATGTTGCAGTTGTATAAGACTGTAGTGCGGCCGCATCTTGAGTATTGTGTGCAGTTTTGGTCTCCAGACTATAGGAAGGATGTGGTGGCACTGGAACGGGTGCGGAGGAGTTTTACCAGGATGCTCCCTGGTATGGTAGGAAGATCGTATGAGGAAAGGCTGAGGCACTTGGGTCTGTTTTCACTGGAGAAAAGAAGGTTTAGGGGTGACTTGATAGAGGTGTACAAGATGATTACGGGTTTAGATAGGATTGACCATGAGAACCTTTTTCCATGTATGGAGTCAGATATTACGAGGAGGCATAGCTTTAAATTAAGGGGTGGTAGGTATAGGACTGATGTTAGGGGTAGATTCTTTACTCAGCGAGTCATGAAATGCCCTGCCAGTAACAGTGGTGGACTCTCCCTCCTTATGGGCATTTAAACGGGCATTGGATAGGCATATGGAGGATCGTGGGCTAATGTAGGTTATGTGGGCATGGATCGGCGCAACATCGAGGGCCGAAGGGCCTGTACTGCGCTGTGTTTTTCTATGTTCTATGTTCTATTTCAGGGAGATTTGTGTCCAGGAGTAAGGTTGTCTTACTGCAGCTGTACAGGGCGTTGGTGTGACCCCATCTCGAACATTGTATAGTATTGTGCGTAGTTTTGGTCTCCTTATCTCATAAAGGACAAAGCTGACATTGAGGGAGAGCAGTGAAGGATGACCAGACTGATCTCTGGGATGACAGGCTTGATGTCGGAGAAGGGATTGACGCGACTCGGTCTGTATTCCATGGTGTTTAGGAGTGAGATATATAAAACTCTGACAGGGTGAGACAGATTGGAAGCACGGATTATAATTCCCCTGGCTGAGATGTCTAACACCACGGGCCACAGTATTAGCTGCAGACTGGCCACACTGCATTGAGATGAGAATAAATGTCTACACTCACAGACTGGTGAACCTAGGGAATTCTCTCCCAGATCAGGCTGGGGAAACCAAGGCACTGATTATACGCAAGGATTTCTAGACAGTAAAAGGGTGGCGACAGCAGGCTTATGGTGTGGAGATAAACGATCAGCTGTCATTTTATTGAATGGGGTAGGATATTCTACTACTATATTTCCTATTTTATATTTTTTCCGATGGTTAATCATGTTGCGGGATATGTATATTGTTTGGGAAAACGGCATTGAGCTGGAATGGGGGAAGGCTCAATGTGTTGATTGGCCTACACATTGCCTGATGTTTCTCTGCAGTCTGTGGAAAAGCTCTGTCAATGTCGTCAGAAGCTCTCAGATGTTAAGAAGGAGGTTTCTGCTGGGACAACAGGACTGTGTTTCCCAATCTCTTTTGCAATACTAATGTTGGTGTCGAGTGTTCTGTCCTGGTTTATCCTTTAAGACTTCAGAGCAGTTTGATGTTATTGAGTGTCTTCCTTGGCCAATTTAGAGACAGTTGAAGAGTGTATCACATGTCTGTGTGTTCGGAGTCAGTTTTAGGCCAGACAAGGAAAGCACGGGAGATTCACTTCCTCAAAGTACATTGGAGAAGGCAATTGGAGTTTGCAAATTGGCTACAAGGTCACTACTACTGACCAGATTTTACAACTCGATGTTTTATTAATTGTTTTTTTTTTGAACTTCCACCAGCTTCCAGAGCATTGGCCTGGTCTGTATTAGTAATCCAGTGACATTTCCACAGCAGCACCATCTCCACATGGGGACCTATCAGAAACCACACTTAGAAGGGTATTTCTGTGCTGCTTGACAGATCTGTCGGAGATGACTCCCTTTGGTTTGAATATCGTGATGGGACAGACGGGGTGGTAATGGGTCAGATTGTAATTATTGTCCTCTTAGGAGCCTGGACTTAGCCGAGTAATTTTCCATATTGCCAGGGAGATGTCAGAGTTGGAGCTGGAATGAAACAGCTTCCCCTTGTTGTGCAGCACAAGTCTTCAGTCCTATTGCAGGAATGGGGTCAGGACCCATTGCCTTATCTACTGTGTTCAGGTGTTTCTTCATGTCACGTGCATCCAATCTATTCGGTTAAAGACTGGCATCTGTGATTCTGTGGGAATCATGGCGAGAATGAGATGGATCAGCAAAACCACGCTTCTGGCTGACGGTGGTGTAGATATTACATTCATGTTTTTTACACAGATGTACACAACTGTTCCGTTATTTTGGATGGGAATATTTCAGGAATCCTCTCCGCCAGTAAATTGTTTAATGTTCCATCGACCTTTATCCCTGGATGTGGCAGCACTGCAGAGCTTAGATCTGATCTGTTTGAATTGGGATCAATTCTACCTCTCCATCAGATGTCAGTTCCTCTGTTTGGAGTATAACCAATCCAGTGCGATAGCTTTGACGAGTTATCATCAAGTTTAGGTACACATGGTTCATACACTGGTATGTTCACACGCTCTTGCCACTTAACTATCTATTGGCTTGATGGTAATAGTAGACTGAGGGATTATCCTGGGGAAAAAGTTACAGACTATGATTGAAAAAATATCTGCTTCTGCTGCTGCTGTGGTTTTTCAGCATCACATGTTTTAACCCAGTTTAATCTGTAATATCTGCGATTTAATTCTTCCAGTGACCCTTCTACAAAGCTCTCAGTCTGTCCAGCAATTTTTGCATTTATATATCCAGTATCCATAACTATTTGCTGACTTGAACATTTGTGCTGTTCCTATTCATTTCAGGAGAAATTCTGCAGGTTTGGCAGCATCTGCAGAGACAGAGAAACAGAGTTAGTGTTTCAAGTCTAGTGCGATGCTTCTTCAGAACTGAAAATGATTGGAAAGTGTTTTTTTGTCCCCTTGCCAGAGGAAGGGGGTGGATGACAGGGAAAAGGGGGTGTGGCAACAGATAAACGGACTTTTCGCAGTGGAGAACGAGAAGATGATGTAAAACGGGTTTAAATTAAGATATGAATGGGGGAAAGGGCTTCCTTCTCTTGAGTGCAAGATAAAGAAGACACAAAAAGACAAGGTCATAGGGAGTTCAGGAGGGAGAATGTTAACTAAGTGGTAGTATGTAGATCTGGCCAAAAGTAAGTTTTCACTGTCGAGATCATCAACCCCTTTAGAAAAAGGAATTCGGGTGATTGACTACTTACTGACACTAGTAAAAGTTTCATGCTGCCTTAGTATTGTAACATGGAGAAAAGCAAATGACAATATGAAGTTTGGACTGTGTGTTGTTTACCAGTCAGTTTTAATATTGTTTCAAATTTGCGATGTTTCTTTTTAAATACTTGATCTTGAAGTTAGCATCAGATGGAGTGAAGGAGGTTGCTGGGTGACGTTATAGAAATTAGAGAATCCTGGGAGGCATGGATAGGGTGAATAGCCAAGGTCTTTTCCACAGGATGGGTGAGTTCAACCATAGAAGGCATAGGTTTAAGGCGAAAGGGGAAGATTTAAAAGGGAAGAAGGAGCAATGCTTTTACACAGAGGGCAGTGTGGGTATGGAATGAGCTGCTAGAGGAAGATTGGCAGATGCATGTACAGCCGTAACATTAAAAGACATTTGGGAAAACATATGAATGGGAAACATTTAGAGGCATATGGGCCAAATGCAAGCTGATGGGGCTAATTTAGTTTGGAAAAGCTGGCTAGCATGGACAATTAGAAAAGCTTCACGCAGAGTCAGTGTAGTTTTGTGAACTGAAATTTACATTTTGTCCTTTAAAATCATGCAAAGTATTTCTGGAGGTCCCTGAGAACGTAACAAGCGGACTTGATAAAGGGGAACTGGTAGACATGAGGCGTTCCAGAGATTCTCCACAAGGTATCACAAAATAAAGGTTCTTACACAAGACAGAAGCTCATAGTCTGACGGATAATGTATCAGTATGGGATGACGATTGGTTAACACATAGAAATCGGATAGTCAGGATTAATGGATGGTTATGATAAAAGTGCATCTGCTGGAGTACCAGAGATATCAGTCCGAGGCATCAGTTATTGACAATCCATACTAATAGCCTGAAGGAGAGAGCTGAGTGCAATATGCATCCGAGATTGAGGATGACACTGAGAATCAAAAGGCAGCCTGCTATTCAATGGAGAGGACTTCCAGAAACGCAGCAGTCCAAAAGATTGGCGTGTTTCTGTGAATGAACCATAACGTCAGCATGCTGATACAGCAAGTAACTATGTTGTTAATTTAGGCGGGTTCTGGGATGAAAAGGTTGTATTATCGAGAACCTCTAAAATGGGGAGACAATTACTCATTGTGGTTGAAATGAATGAGGAGTAATACTGCTGAAAAATACAAGATCCCGAGGGGGCTTGACCACGTAGATGTTGAGAACGTGTTTCCACTGCTGGGAGTGGTATTTAACTCAGGGACATAGATACCGAATATGGAATATTGATTTCAAACTGAGATACAGAGTAATATTTTCTCTCAGAAGGAAGTGAATGTCTGGAATTCTCAAACCCAGATAGGTGTTTAGGAGTACAAGCAGTCGGCAAGAGAGCGGAGTTGAGCTCTGGATTAGGTCTGCTATGTTCATATTAAATGACAGGGTGAGCTTGAGGGGCTGAATGGCCTGCTCCTGTTCCTATTTCTTATGTTCTCATGTTATGATTTTGGAAATTAGCTGAATATTTTGCTGGAAGTCATGCAGTACAATGTTGCATTCAGGAGGGGAAGAGGACTTATTTGAGTTAACCCTGGGTGGGGTAGGAGGCTGTATTCACAGTGAATCTGGGTGTGTGACATGAGCCACATCTGGAGCAGAAGTTACAGAGAGGGTAATCCTGTGCGTGTGGGTGGGGGGGGGGGGGGGTGTGTGGTGGTGTCACTTCCTGACCTAGCCTGGATTTTCCAAGTACATTGACGAAAGTGCATCTAATTATCGGAGTGGCCTCGATCTGCCCCTGTGTAGCAGGTCTGAAGGGCTGAATGGAACATAGAACATAGGGTTGAGAGACAAGAGTGAGCCATTCGATCCTTTCACTCTACTCCACCAGTAAATAAGGTCGTGGCTCATCTTATTGTGGTCCCAGCTGCACGTTTCTCTCCATGCACCATTAACCCTGATTCTCCTGTCTATGGACAATCAGACGAACAAGCATTGATATAATATAAAGATTCAGCCAACACAAACTTCTGGTAAAGAAACTTACCACTGGAATGAAAGCCCATTTTGTGAATTTCTCCTCATTCATGTTCTGACTGAGGTTGGGGGTTGTCACTGTTTCCTTTCCTACTTCCACTCTTCCACTACTCACAACAAATTTTAACTGTAACCAGGTTGGTGATATGGCCAGTGATAAATGTCTCAGACTATGTTAGGTTCTTTGATAAAAACAAGTCAGACAGATTTCTTTAGACAGCCACAAGTAACTCATAGAACTAACGGAGGAGCATGTTGGATCTGTGATTACCACTGCTGCCTTACATCACCAAAGAGCTGAGTTCAATTCCAACCTCGGGCGACCCGCTATGTGAAGTTTGAACATTTTCCTCATGTCTGTGTTGCTTTCCTGCCATTGCTCCAGTTTCCCCCAAAGCCCTAGGATGTGCAGCTGGGAGTGGGTTGGCCATGCGCAATTGCCTATAGTGCCCATAGATATGTGGTTTTGTCATGGGGAACGTATGTTTAAGTGTATAGGGTTGAGGACAGGGCTATGTGGGATGCAGTTCGTTGGGTCAGTGTGGACTCAGTGAGCGGAATGTCCTGCTTCCAAACTGGAGAGTTTCTATGACAATGACAAGTTTGGATTATACAAACACCCAGTGATCCACTCTGCACGTGGTTTTTGTATGTTTCAACAAGAACACCTCTCATTCCAAGAATAACCTGTTAAAGCCTCCATAATATAAGCCTTTCATCCATGGAATACATGAAGTGAAACATCTCTGAACTGCTTCCAAAGGAATTATGGTAAAGAGACAAAAAAAACCCTCACACCCCGATGAGATTTTTTTTACTTCCTTGAATCATTTTGAGTCTTCGGAACTCTCTTCCCCGCAGAGAATTAGAGGCAGAAATATTGAATGATTTTGAAGCACAGAATCAAGAATTATTGTGAAATGGGCAGGAATGTGCACTGTGGAGGAAATGCTAACAGAGGTACAACTGAAATGGCTGCAGAACATCCAGGAATATAATGCAAAACGAAATTATAACATAGATGACATTTTAAAATGTTAACATTGAGAGAGAGCCGCAGTGATGATTATTCAGGCAGGTTACGACCTCATCCTCACTATTGTTGTGTTCCTGGTAACCCTATAGCTGTCAATTCTATAAACAATGGTGAAAGTAATTGGTATTTCAGTTATTTATATTTAACAAATACATAAACTTTTACCCTCAGTTTCAGTCACAAACTCCGTTTCCATCAATTTCAGACTCCTCACTCATAAACATCTAAGAAGGAACAAGGCTGTTCAGACCCTTAAGTCTCTCTTTTCTCCCTGAACTGTTATGTGTCTCTGTGTTCTCTCAGCCTCAGTACTGTTGCTGAATTAGCTGTCGTCTGTCCCCTTGTTAACTTTCGATTTTACGGCTCCAGTTCTCTTCTGACCACTCTTCTAGATACAAATATCTTGACAATAAACTTGTTCTTGTCTCATCAGTTATTTCATAATAGGGATGCCATATCAGAGTAATAATGTCACCGGATGGGTAATTCAGAGGCACAAGATATGACTTTAAAGGCATTTTTTCTTATCCTAGCAGATTCAATGAGAGAACTTAAATTGGAATGACAACAATTTGAATGAAACCTCATTTTACTTTCATCAACATTCAGCCATCATGATTTCTTTTATTATTTCACTGATAGCCTTTGGTAAAGAATCTAAGTGTGATTGCAGACCTACCACAATATGGTTGGCTCTATATTGTCTTGACAAATGGCCTCGCAGTCAAGAGCAATTATTGATGGACAACAAATGCTGCCCTTGCCAGTTTTGCTGGCATCCCGGTAAACATCAACATTAAAGGTGAAATAAACCAAGGAAATGTGGATGATGGAGATCTGAAATAAAATCCCCTAGCATCTGAAAATGTTAGACAATCTCATCGAGTATGACGGCCTCTGTCAGGAGAAAAGCTGGTAACGTTTCGAGTGTAGTGACCCTACATCAGAACTGAAAGCAATTGGCAAATAAAATTTTTATATCCGGATGGCTAGATGAAATGGGAGCTTATTCTTACATTTTCCCTTTTCCGATATTCCTGAATATCATGCCAATTTAGGTGGGTCCCTATTTACATTGAGTTATATTCTCTCTATCTCTCTTCCCTGAGTATGCTGGTCAACTCCATCGGAAATACTGGTGCTGTCGTTATAGTTGCTGAGATACAGAGAAACGTAATGTTACATTGTCAACTGCTTCTTTGGAGAGAGGAACTGTTCCTGTGGGACTGTGCGGGCATGCAATGGCTTTTTTCGCTCAGAAGAGAAATATTTTCAACACCGAATGCATGTACCGTGTGTGTGTGGATTTCACTTGCTCCTGTCATTACAAAGTAAGGGGAGGTTCTTTGGACGCTTTTCTCGAGTTTATGTTATTTGTGCTGGGTTCATTTAGAGAGACCTGAGGGTTTGGTGACCCCACTCTGGACGATATATGAGTACTGCATGGTTTACAAATGGAGCTGAGACTGCCCAGAAGAGAAGCTCTGTACATAAGGAGGGGCATCTCACTGTACCATCGTCCCTGGGATTTCTAGGAATAAATTTCTAAGTTGGACCCATTCCAAGTGTAAAGTGTGAAACCAGTTTGTTTAAAAATGAGATGACCACTTCAGTATAACCTGTAGCCTTACACCAGGGACAGAACTGTGCTGACACACACCATGACATGAACTGCATTGATTCTGTAACATTCCAGGCAGGAGTGCGTAACATATCCACCATCTCTGGAGTGCAGTCCTCCGATATATCACTAGCTGATAGAAGCACTCTGCCAATGTGAGGGAGCATTGGTTATGTCTTCACAGAAACGAACTTTCAGAAATACTAGGGAACGGGGGACTGGTCAAAATGAGGAACTGCAGGAAACTAGAATCAATGAAGAGTATGTTTTTGAAACTCTAATCAAATTGAAGTTTGCTATGTTGCTGCATCTGATGAGTTACATCTCAGAGTATTGAGGAGATGGGAACAAAGCTAGTGAAAGAATTACTGATTATTCTTCAAAACTGGTTAGATTCTGGAAAGGATGCTGCAGACTGGAAAGCAGCTATTATAACCCTAAATATTTAAAATAGTATGGCGAGGGAAAACCGAAAATTAAATAGTTTGGTGCCAGCTGTGAGAAGAGCATTGGAACATTTATAAGGAATGTGACAACTAGACACTTGGAAAACAATGATATGATTTGGTAGATTCAGTCTAGATTGGGGAAAGGGAAATGATCTTTGCTAAACCTTCTGCAGTTTGTGGAGATTGTCGTTCTGACATCTACAATTGAGATGCAGTGGGAGTGGAGTGTTTGAACTTTCAGAAGAAGCTTGACATGGTTGAATACAGATGAGTGGAGACTATTAGACTCATGGGTAGGTAGGGTTAAAAACACTGAATAGATTAAAATTTGGATAAAGGGCAAAATATGTGGAAGGCTTGTGGTGAATCAGAAGGATCAGTGCATGGGCAATAACTATTCACAAGTAATAAAATGAATCAGATCGGAACAACAAACATGATGATTCTCATTATTGTTTATTAAATTGTGAGCGTTAGAGAAGTGCTGTTGTTGAAAAGGACCTGGAAGTCCTTGGTTTTAAGTCACTAACAGAATTCATATGGGGCAGCAAGTAATTCTAATTGTAAAGGATATATGGTCTGTTGAGCAAAGTTATTAAAGTAACAGAGTAAATATATCTTGCTCAATGGTAGTGTTTTCTTGAAAGAGTATTTGGAGGATTATGTACAGACTGAGTCTGCTTTATAAATAATGATCTCCATGTCACCGAGACAGTGCAAATATTTTCACCAGACTAAATCCTGGCATGATCATACAATCAGGAGATAGTGCAGTAACTGTGTGTTTTAACCTGTAGCACTGTGAGAGATTAAGAAGTTGAAACTTGAAGGTTCCGGACAGACACTCATTATGATGTTTCAAACTGCCATTGATAAGGTGAGAAATTCCAGATTTCCTATAGGATGCTCGATTCCGAATAGTTTACACGCCTGTGCAGAACCCTCATTTCGATTGACAGAGATGTACAGGCTCTGAATGCACTCTGGTCACTTTAATGCGCAGTTGCTGTGTGACCCTGCACTCAAAGTTATATTTTTAACAATTCTGTCAGAAGTTACAATACATTCAGTCTGAAACTGTTAGCCATTCCTCACCCACTTGACTGTCAGAAAGAACATCACTCAGCTGTGGAAGATGTTTTTGAGACTGGTTTAAAAATGGCTTCAATCCCACTGCCAAACAACCATGCTAACATAACACAGATGTATGTTGGGTAATGACGTCAAGGGAACAACATGGAACAGTCACTCTGTGGAGTTCCTGCTCCATGTGTTTATGATATTTAAGCATCCTTGAAACCTTCCTGTTCCTGTGTTAGTGACTTGAGAAGCTGAGTGACCCCTTCCTGTTCCTTAAGCTGAGTGACCCCTTCCTGTTCCTTTCTAAGTGACTCCAGGTGTAAAGTGGTCACGTTCAGATCCAGTGTAAGTGACATGTGGTGCTGAGCAGAGTCGTTGTCTTTCTGCGTAACTGCCGGGAGGGACTGAAAGGACTGGCCCTCTTCTTCCCAAGTTTTGATGGGCTGAATGGCTTCCCCTCATTCGTATGAAGCCAGATTGATGTGCTGATTCAACCGTTCCTTTTTCTGCAGAAATCTGCAGAACTGTTCCATGAATGTTACCGACAGTTTAACATCATAGGCTTGAACGTTGTCGCAGACTACTCTTGTGCTGTGAATGATTCCAAACACTGGAGAGTTTGCAATGGAATATGATGAAGTGTAATTTTGATCAGCCTCCTTGATGTTATCATCACTTAAATACTGCCTTGATATCAGGGACACTCATTCTTAGTTAAGCCATTTTATTAACCTCTATCTCTCACATTGATAGGTCATGATGCAGGAGCAGGCAGTGAATTCTTCAATCAGAGAGTAGTGAATGTCAGGAATTCTCTATTCCAGAGAGTCTGGGGAGCTCTGGCAGTACGTTGCTTCCAACTGCTCCAGTCTAGCAGGTTTGTGGTTCTGAATGGAACACAAGAACATCAGACTCAGAGCCAGGATTAGATCGTTAAGCACTATGAGCCTTCTCCACCAAACACTAAGATTGTGGATGATCAGGTTGTGGTCTCATCCCCACTATCCTGTTTGTATCCCATAGGCCATGTTTCAATCTCTGTCAAATACTGAACGAATACAGTTTGAACAAATGTGAACAAAGCGACACCACATACTTCTGGGGAAGATAATTCTCACTCAAAAGGCCTCTTTAGAATTTCTTCTCATCTCTCTTACAGTGTCGTGCAGCAGGCAACCCTGTCTACGTAAACCAAACATTCCAATCTGATCTCAACACATTTGCCAGAATTAGGCTCATATCCTGTAAATCCTTCCTATTAATAAGCACACCCAGATGCCTTTTAACTGTTGAAATTGTACCAGCCTCCATCAATTTCTCTGACTGCTCATTCCATAATATGCAATCTGCAAGAAAAGTTTGTCCATTTACGATCTCTCTCCTCTCACCTTAAGCTTTTATCCTATAGTTCTGGACTCCCAGACCTGGAAAAAAAGACCGTGCTATTCAGATTGTCCATGTCACTCATGATTTATAAACCTCTGTAACGTCACACCTCGGCTTCCGATGCTCCAGAATGAACAAACCCTAGTCTTCCCAGCTTTTCCCTATAGCTCATTCCCTCCATGCTCGGCAATATCATTGTAAAACGTTTTGTCACCCCTTCAAGTTTAAAAGCAGCCTTCCTCCAGCAAACAGAACTGAATTAAACACAGTATTCTAAATCTGGCCTCAACAATATCCTGCCCTATCGAAACATGATCTCCCAACTCGCATACTCAAAGCACTGACAAAGTAAAGGCAAGCATCCCAAACCCCTTCTTCACCACCGTGTCTGCCTGCACCCTTTTGTTTGACAACACTCCCCAGGGCTCCAACATTAATTATGTAAGTCCTGCCATGTTTTACCTTACCAAAATAGCAACACTACGCATTCAGCTAAAGTTAACTCCGTTTGTCACTCCTTGGTCCATTGACCCATCTGATCGAGATCCCATTATACACAGAGGTACATCTTGCTGGCCACTGCACCTCCAATTTTTATGTCATCCGTAAACATAACAAAAAGGCAAGTATTCATGTCCAAATCATTTATATAAATGATAAATGCTGTGGACTCAGCACCTTGTGCTACACCATTGGTCACAGTGCTTCAGGCTGGAAAGCTGTCCTCCACCACCCTCTGTCTCCTACATTCACTCTAATTTTGTAGTCTATTTGTTAGCTCATCTTGGATCCATTTGTCATCTAACTTTACTAACTTATCTGCCATGTGGAATCCTGTCGAACACCTTGCTAAGGACTGTATGGATAGCGTCTACCAAACTGCCTTCATTATTTTTTGCTACCTCTCAAAAAACGCAATCAACTTTGTTAGATATGACTTCGCATGCACAAAGCCATGTTGACTATCCCTAATCAGTAGTTGCGTCTGCAAATGCATGTAAATCCTATCCCTCACAATCCTCTCCAACAACGTGCCCTCGTCAGGCTCACCAATCTATCGTTTAGGTCACTCTTCCCTTTCCCCGTCCCATGCTTCCACTGATCACTGTAAATGTTAATATAAATAACTTGGTGATATGACCAACAATATAGGTCTCAGACTGGGTCAGAGTTAGGAACAAGTCAGGTAGGATTCTTTAATCTGCTACAATTGACAAGTTTATGACCAAAACAAAGTTACTCAAACTACAATGGAAAGATGAATGACAAATATTTTGGATAGTGCAAATCTGAGTACCGATGCTTACCTCCGTAAAAATACTGGCACATGAACAGGTTTGATGACAAACTGAAATATGACATCTCTGCAGAGAGTTAACTTGAATAAACTTTGACCAAATATTAGTTGAACTCATGATGGGAGGAAACATGGGTTATTGTTCCAAATAACATTCAGCTTATGCAGATATTCTGCTCTTACAAGCTACTGGAAATGGGATAACTTCCTGGAACAGGTGGAGTTAGCTGAATTCCCTTCACTTCAGACAGTGGGGTGATTCCAGTGATTCCTCGAAAGGAAACCTCCATGATTGGTAAAGATGACTGAGGTGCTTTCAGCTTTCACACATTGCTGGAAAAAGGAAGAGAGAGAGAGAGGGAACAACAGGCTGTTCCTTCTCAGGAAGGTTACATTTTCCCACTCTCTGAGTAGAATCACATATTAATGTTCTCACGTCGCCAACTGGACCAGATGAGGTCTCTTTGAACAGTATCTGAACTGTACGACTCCATCACGTTCCCTGCTCCATGTAGGTACATCATTGCTGCCGTCGGACACACAGCCATTTCTTTCATAACAAATCGCCCTATTAGGTTTCAAGATGTCTTCCTATGTTCCGTGCACTTATATAATATAACTTTTAATATCTTCAAAATCTCCATATTTAAATGACTGCATTTTAATCTTAAATTACATCCCCAGCCTTATTCTCCCGTGGAAGATAAAATATTAATCAGGTATTCACTAGCTCGAAAACATATATGGTCAATAAGAATATTTCTCATTGTCAGGCCTAAACTTCTGATCGTTCAAAACATAATGCCTTCATCGCAGGAACGAGTAAAGAGAAACAATGTGAAAAGTTTCAAAAGCAATTTGTTTTTTTACTCCAGTGGAATTACAACCCACACGCAGTTCATGAGATGCCGTCTCAGCAATGGCCGTTCCAGATGCAGTAAAACAACCTTAAGATCATACTTGATACCCTGTGGAAGGAAAAGTATCATTCTATTTATTTTCCCAATCACATGCTGCATCAGTAGTCTAAATTGTGATGTATGTACCAGGACACGCGAATCCTTTTGTACCACCGAATTCTGCATTCTGCCTCCAGTTATGTTCTTTATTGGAATATGGGATGGCGTTTTCACAGGGTGCAGGGTGGGAGGAGGTGTAGTCTAGGTTGCTGTGGGAGTCAATCGGTTTAGACTACACCGGCTCTCACCCTGCCCCCTGTAAAAACGCCATCCCATGTTCCCAGGCTCCAATATCTGTGTGCTCTCCTCCTGCTGCGCTGAGTGACAGGCTACAATACCTGTGTGCTCTCCACCTGCTGCTCCTGAGTAACAGGCTCCAATAACTATCTGCTGTCCTCCTGCTGCTCATGAGTAACAAGCTCCAATAGCTGTGTGTTCACCACTTGCTGCTTATGAGTAACAGGCTCCAATAGCTGTGTGTTCTCCTCCTGCTGCTTGTGAGTAACAGGCTCCAATATCTTTGTGCTCTCCACCTGCTGCTCCTGAGTACCAGGCTCCAATAGCTGTGTGCTAACCTCCTCCTGCCCCTGAGTAACAGGCTCCAATAGCTGTGTGCTAACCTCCTCCTGCCCCTGAGTAACAGGCTCCAATAGCTGTGTGCCCTCGTCCTGCTGCCCCTGAGTAACAGGCTCCAATAGCTGTGTGCTCTCCACCTGCTGACATTGGGTAACAGGCTCCAATAGCTGTGAGCTCTCCACCTGCTGCTCCTGAGTAACAGGCTCCAATAGATTTGTGCCCTCCTCCTGCTGCTCCTGAGTAACAGGCTCCAATAGCTGTGTGTTCTCCTCCTGCTGCTCACGAGTAACAGGCTTCAATAGCTGTGTGCTCTCCTCCTGCTGCTTGTGAGTAACAGGCTCCAATATCTTTGTGCTCTCCACCTGATGCTCCTGAGTAACAGGCTCCAATAGCTGTGTGCTAACCTCCTGCTGCCCCTGAGTAACAGGCTCCAATAGCTGTGTGCCCTCGTCCTGCTGCCCCTGAGTAACAGGCTTCAATAGTTGTGTGCTCTCCACCTGCTGACATTGGATAACAGTATCCAATAGCTGTGAGCTCTCCACCTGCTGCTCCTGAGTAACAGGCTCCAATAGCTTTGTGCTCTCCTCCTGCTGCTCCAGACTAACAGGCTCCAATAGCTGTGTGCCCTCCTCCTGCTGCCCCTGAGTAACAGGCTCCAATAGCTGTGTGCCCTCCTCCTGCTGCCCCTGAGTAACAGGCTCCAATAGCTTGGTGCTCTCCTCCTGCTGCCCCTGAGTAACAGGCTCCAATAGCAGTGTGCTCTCCTCCTGCTGCTCCTGAGTAACAGGCTCCAATAGCTGTGTGCTCTCCACCTGCTGACATTGGGTAACAGGCTCCAATAGCTGTGAGCTCTCCACCTGCTGCCCCTATGTAACAGGCTCCAATAGCTGTGTGCCCTCCTCCTGCTGCGCCTGAGTAACAGGCTCCAACACCTCTACGCTAGCCTCCTGCTGCCCCTGAGTAACAGGCTCCAATAGCTGTGTGCTCTCCTCCTGCTGCTCCTGAGTAACAGGCTCCAACTGCTGTCTGCTCTCCACCTGCTGCTCCTGAATAACAGGCTCCAATAGCTGTGTGCCCTCTCCTGCTGCTCCTGAGTAACAAGCTCCAATACCTTTGTGCTAACCTCCTCCTGCCCCTGAGTAACAGGCTCCAATAGCTGTGGGTTCTCCACCAGATGCCCCCGAGTAACAGGCTCCAATAGCTGTGTGCTGTCCTCCTGCAGCTCCTGAGTCACAGGCTCCAATATCTGTGTGCTCTCCACCTGCTGCTCCCTGGGTAACAGACTCCAATAGCTGTGGGCTCTCCTCCTGCAGCTCCTGAGTAACAGGCTCCAATAGGTGTGTGCTCTCCACCTGCTGCTCCTGAGTAACAGGCTCCAATAGCTGTCTGCTGTCCTCCTGCTGCTCCGGAGTAACAGGCTCCAAAAACTGTTTGCTCTTCTCCTGCTTCCCCTGAATAACCGGCTCGAATAGCTATGTGCTCTCCTCCTGCTGGTCCCGAATAACAGGCTCCAATAGCTCTGTGCTGTCCTGTTGCTCCTGTGTAATGGAACTGAAGGACTGAATAGCCTTTTCACATTCCATTCAGTTCGTATTGACTGAAAACCTTTCTGCTGTTTCGGAAAAATACCATCAAAATCAGAATGCTGCATTTGTATTTTATTTCTCAGTAATTGAGCAATCATGCTGACTGACTCTGCTTTTGTTGTACAGGTCTGAGAATGTGATGGAATAACAGGTTCGTGAGGCTGATTAGTTCCTCCTGTCCCTGTGTAACCGGCCGAAAGGCCTATGTCTTCCTATGCCTCGAGAGCAGGCACTTGGGGGCGGAGTCGTTTTTCCCTGTCCCTGAGCAGCAATTTCAATGCGCTGATTGGTGCCTCGAGGTTATGAAATGGTTGATGCCAGGGCATTTCAAACTACAAGCAGCATTACTCAAGGTATCTGGAAACTTCCCTACCAGGCATTTTATGCATCTGGTCTGTTATTCTATCCATGTCTCCATTTATAAACAGGTTCGAACATATACAACCCTGCAATGTTCCAGCAATACACCAGCATACAAGGAAGAAAGATTAAAACGATTGAAAGACTTATGATCTATCACTCAGCAACCATCATTCATTCAGTCCAGACTGAGTAAATGTTCCCTTTTATGTAAAACGATGGAAGGAAATGGTTAACTGAACCTGTTTGTTTGGTGACTGTGATTAATGTCAGTCTCCATAGAATGTCCTTATCCCAGTGGAGGGTTTACATATTTTAATGATAAAATGGGAAGCGTTCAACGTGTTATCCCATAGTATGATTGGGAGTATCACTGACAGCATTAACAGGGATCAGCAGCTACAGAGGGAGGGGAATGGGAGGTCTGAATCTGAGGACATTAGACTGGAATATAACAACAATGGAAAGGAGTTTATCCGATTATATATGGAGTCTTTCCACATATCATTGGTGGCCATTACCATGGCCTTTTTTCGTTCTGGCACTGTGACACACACACACACACACACACACACACACACACACACACACACACACACACACACACACACACACACACACACACACACACACACACACACACACACACACTCACAGTCTCTAGCCTTATATTATTGCAGTGGAGATGCAAAGCCATATATTTGTGGGAAACCATTCGCTGTCACTCACTGCATGGGTTGCAAATCTTCCCGTCTAAAACCTTTCTGTAGTTCAAGTATAGCAGCAATATACTGGAAAAGGTTTGCAATGGTCCCCATGCTGGGCAGGTAGTCCAGCTCATGGAGTACTCCACTAGCATGGTCTGCACAGTCCTCCATTCTGGTGTCTGAGTTGGTTCTGTGAGACAGGTTCAGATTTTGGTGTAACGAAGCATTTTAACTGATCTGCCAATGTTTTCATTTGATGTTTTCATTTTTGTGATTGAACACACCATTGTCTCACTTCTCCAGTTATTCTCACTCCCCAATCTCCTTATCCATATTTTCACAACATGTTATCAGTTAATTAATTGCTTGTTTTTCTTTATCGTTCTATGTTTTGTTTTTGGCTTCTGATTGTATCGAATGCTGGTATTGTGAAGCTCTGAAACAGTGAAATAGTGTGTATTGGGCTGTTGTTCACCTCCTGTTGTGTCCCATTTGCTGCTCCATGTTGGACATGGGGTTCCAGTAGCTTTAAGAGACCTGTGTGTCCACTGAACGCCTGTATTTCTCGCTCTCAGCGGACTGTGCAGTCAGTAACACGAGGGAATCCCTCGACTATCATTATAAAGGACCGGGTATCTAACTTGTAACTGAGGAGCTTCTGACTGTCTCCTGTTATTGAAACCTTAGTAGATGGGATGGGGATGGCTTACTGGAGGTCGTGCTGTGAGCTGACTCTCACATTCAGAGAGATCTGCTCATTTGTTGACCCAAATCTGGATGGAGCATAGGGACTGTAGTTACAGCATCTGGGTCTGTAACATGAACAACAAAAAATGAGCAGAGATTCAGAGAGGGGAAGCTCTGAAACCTCGGAGTGAGTGTGTGGGGAAAGGGATCTGCCAAATCTGTCTGCGTCTTAACATAGGTACACACACCCACTCGCTCGCCTCCGACATACACCCATGCACCTTTCCCTCTCCTCCCCATGCACACTCACACTCACCCTCTCTCACACGCATATCCACACACTCCCCTCACTCATACCAATGAACCATATTTTGTCAACAATATACAATTTATATATAGTCAGTCAATGCGGTATTTTATAAACTCATACTTTGGGAATAAAATCAGTCTGACTCCAGAAGAAGATAAAGACAGACTCAAACAACACCTCAAGCCTCAAAAACATAGTCTGTCTGGAGGGGTCCCTTCCTTTACGTTGTTAATACCTTAAGTTATCTCCAGGCAGTGACTTGAAATAAATTCTCAGGTTTGCATATTAATCAATCAAAGCCCGCAACTCCATTCGAACTGAGAAAAGATTTGGGAGGCATCTTCGATGTGTTAAGTTCATGTGCACGAATTTCCTTATAAATTATATGTCTAAGGTCTTCTTCTCTCACGAACATCTGATGAAGGAACAGCGGGACCAAAGCTTGTGCTTTTCAAAATAAAATTGTTGGACTATAACCTGGTATCTTGCCATTTCTAACGTTGTCCAACCCAGTCCAAACCAGCACCTCCGTATCATGGCTTTTATTCGTTAGCGCCTCTCCAATAAAATACATTTTCCTTATCCTGTTTGGTTTTGTTTTGCATATTAATCTTTTGTGAGGCACGTTATGCAATGCCTTCTGGAAGTCCAGAACTGAGACATCTTTAGGATCCCCTTCATCCACCTTGTTAGTCAGATTATTTATTTTAAAACGTAAGTCAAAAAATTCAAACCTGATTTATTCTTCAGTCAATCATGTTAACTGAGATTGATTGTGGTTTGATTTGATCATATGCTGTTATTAATTCCTTAATTGCTGATTCTAACAATTTATCTTCAATTCCCAATAGTTTGTTCATCACTTTTCATTCCCTTGTGAAGTTGGCTTTTCGAAGTTCTTCCCTTTCTGTAACCTTGACATTCCCCTTCAATTCACAAGGTTGTAAATGATCTGTTCCAATTGCTATGTAAGAGGCATGAGTGGCTGATTGGACTCATTCTGTTCCTGCTTTACACACTTGATGCGCTGAATGTCTTCCTGGTGCTCCTACATTATACTCTCGATGGGCTGAATATCCTCCCGGTGTTCCTACATTATCTTCTCGATGGCTTGCATGTCTTGCTCCTGTTCCTGATCAAGCCGCTTAAGGTCTCAATGTCCTCCTTCTGTTGCTCAGTGACAGGTTTGGGGACTTACGGAATTTCCCTGCTGTTAAGTCACATTTCGAGGGCTGAATTGCGCAGGCAGGTTGTGTTGCCCACACTGGGTAGCTCAGTGGTTAGCACTGCTGCCTCGCAGCACCAGAGATCCAGGTTCAATTTCAGTCTCGAATCACTATCTCACATTCTCCCTGTGCCTGCAAGGGTTTCTATCGGGTATTCCAGATTCCTCCCAGTCCCAGGATGTGCAGGTAAGGTGCGTTAGACAAAGAAAATGCCAGATTATAGAGATTGGATTAGGGGGCAGGGGGGAATAGTGGGATTTAAATGTGGTGGTATTTGTAGGATTAGTATGCTTGAGAGAAATGGGTAAGAGATGACATCAATGTTGAGATATGCCTCACCGAACATCTCGCCTGAATCTGCCATTAATCTCCCCAGAGCCCATGTCACTCAGGTTCCACAGAATCTGGTAAGGTGGAGCTCAGAAACAGCAAGTAGAAGCAAACATTGATGGGAGTTGTATCTCAAAGACAAAATTGTGATACAAATGCTGTTTATATTACAGAACAGAAAATTACACATCCAAGTTTTGTGGGTACTACAATAAAAATGGACAGCTTCAAGACATCTGAACAGTGTTAACCCAAGTGAATTTTAATGCTGGGGAAATGGATTTTATGAGGCTGTGTGAGATGGGTTGCTCTAACAGTATGTTGATCACCGAGCTAGAGTTCGGACTGTTTTGAAATTGGTGTTGTGTAATCAGAAGGTGGTACTTATTGTAGAGAAAAGAAAAAATAACAGGGAAACTAACCAGTTACTTAGTGTCTGTCTTCATGGAGGAAATACCAACTAATCATGGGACTTGTGCAACTAAACGCTAAAATCATCCATATCAGCGATGAGGTAGTATTTGAAAACGTATGTGGATTGAGGATTGATAAGTCTGACAGACCAGATGTAATTCATACTGAAATTTCAGAGAAAACAGTAGTGCACACGTTGATTGCATTGAGGATCATTGTATTTTTCCATGTCCAGTTTGGAAGATTATGAATGCATTCCAAGGATTTAAGAAGAGAAGAGGAGGGAGAGTGGAGACCTACAGAGTGGCTAACCTGTTATCCACAGTAGGGAATCTGTTGAACTTTATTGTAAAGAATCTGATCTTGGACACTTAGAGGACAATAGCAAACGTCAAGAGAATGATTCTAGATTTCTGAAAGGGTAATCAAAATTTGCAAACTTTTTGCTTGAAGATAACCCTTGTGAATGTAAACAATGGAAAACCAGTGAATATGGTATAGTTGGACACTCAGGAGGATATTCAAGAACTCATGCAGTAAGTTAACAGAGAAAGAAAACAAAGTGTACTGGGAGAACCATACGCAAATTGAGCAAGTTAAAATTTAGGTTTGCTTTTGTTTAAAGCGAATCAGTATATAGGCGATGTAGAGCTCCATGCTCTCTCTCCACGGATGCTGTCTGACTTACTGTGATATCTTCGAGGAGAAAGTGAGATTTGCAGATGCTGGAGTATTAGAGCTGAAAATGTGTTGCTGGAAAAGCGCAGCAGGTCAGGCAGCATCCAAGGAACAGAAAATTCGACGTTTCGGGCATAAGCCCTTCATCAGGAATGAGAAGGGCTTACTGTGATATCTACCACGTGTGGGTTTCAGTACAGATTGCAGCTTCTACAGTAATTTATTCCGACTAGAAGTAAAGCCATTCTGCACGAGTTACATAGTGTTGGTGAGACTGTACCTGGTGTATTGGATACAGATCTGATGTCTTGATCTAATTGAAATTTCTGACAGAACACAGTCTATGCTCCTGGGGTTGCATGGTGTAAACATGAATTGGTGGGTTTCTGAAGAGATTATTAACAAGAGTTATAAGAGTGAACTGTCAAAGGAAAAGGTAAGAGAAAACAAGTGCAGCTTCGTTCCAGTCTGAACCCAGAGAATACAGCATTACAGCAGGGAAGTGACAGAACTATGAAGCAAATACATTAGTTCTGTCTTCACAGAAGATGAAAAAAAACAAGTCAAATCTTCTCAGCAAGACTAGGAAGCCTTAGTCTCGTGAGATAAATAATGAAATTAATAAATAATTGCATTGGGAGAAATTATTGGGACTTAAAGAATGGTTGCACTCAGCATACAGATGGAAGGAAAGAAGATAAAATCCAATACCAGAGTATTGTGCTTAAACAAAGGAGAGTACAATAGGATGAGGGAGGAGTTGGCTAAAGATGGCTGGAAGCAAAGACTTGAAGGTGGAACCGTTGATGAACACTGGCTGGTTTTCAGTGCAATTTTTCCAAGTGCTCAGCAACAGTATATAACAGGGAAATGGAAGGACTGTAGGAAAAGGGTAATCTGTTGTGGATGTCTCAGGAAATAAGGGAAGCTATCAAATTAAAATAACTGACATAAATAATGACAAAGACCACTGGGAAACTGAAAGTTTTGGAAAAATATAAACGTCAAAAGAAAGCAACAAAAAAGCTATCAAAAAACATAAGATAGATTATGAGAGTAAATTACCTCAGAATATAAAGACATGTACCAAAAGATTCTACAAGTATATAACAAAAATAGTGGCTAAGGTAATCAATTGTCCTTTCGAGGGTGAGAAGTGGGATTCAGTAATGGGATATGAGGGAATGGCCGCGGATTTGAGCACATAATTTGTCGAGCTTGTCTGTGAAATAGATTAGTAACATGTCAGATGAAAGGTAGTTGAGGACCTGGAAATAATCATTCCTACGAAAGAGATTGTGTTAAGCAAGCTAATGGTGCCAAAGGTAGATAAGTCTCCTGGCTCTTATGGAATGCATCACAATTTACTAACAGAGATAGTGGGAGAAATAGTAAATGCATTCGTGGAAACTTTTCTAAACTCACTGGACTCTTGTGCAGTTCCAGCAGATTGTAAAACAGGAAATCAGACACCACCGTTTAAAACGAGATGTGGACAAAGGTGGGGAACTATAGACCAGTTAGCCATTAAGTGTAATGGGGAAAATGCTTGAATATGTAATCAAGGAATAAATAGCAAAGCATCTTGAGAGGAATCGTCCCATTGGGCTGATACAGGATCAGATCATGAAAGGCAAATCATGCTTAACTAATTTACTGGAAATCTATGAAGACATTATGACCACGGTGACTCAGTAGATGCGGTGTACCTAGATTTACAAAAGGTAATCGACACAGTGCCGCCAAGAAATCTGCCTGCGTAAGGTAAAGATGTGTGGCATTACGGGTAATGCATGAACATGGATAGACGATTGGTTAGCTAACAAGAAGTAATGAGTGGGAATAAATGAGTGTTTTTTTTTCTGGTTTCTGATCATTGACTAGTGGTGTGCCTGAGGGATCAGTGCTAGGACCGTAATTATTCACAGTTTACATGGACGATTTGCAGTTGGACACCACGTTAGTGTTTCAAAGAATGCAGATGACACTAAAATGAGTGTCAGAGCAAAGTGTGCAGAGGAATGTTAAACTTTACAAAGGAACATAAATAGTTTAAGTGAGTGGGCAAAGGTCTGGCAGATGGAGTACAATTGTAATAAATGCAAAGTCATCCATTTTGGTCGGAATACCAGTGAAAAGGACTATTACTTGCATGCTAAAACAAATGCAGCATGTTTCTGTGCAGAGGGACTTGGGTGTCATTGTGCATGAATCACAGACGTTGGTCTGCAGGTGCAATAGGTAATTAACGAGGCAAATAGAATTGCTAAAAGGATTGAGTTTAAAAGCAGGGAGGTTATGTTGCAGCTGTATAAGGTGCCGGTGAGACCACACCTGGAGTATTGTGTGCAGTTTTGGTCTCCTCACTTGAGAAATGATGTCCTGGCACTGCGGTGGATACAGAGGAGGTTCACTAGGTTGGTTCCCGAGTTGAAGGGTTCCTTATGAAGAGAGACTGATTATACTGGAATTATATATTGATTGGAATTTGAAAGAATGAGAGAGGATCTGATAGAATCATACATAATTATGAAGGAAATAGATCAGATAGAAATGCAGAGTACGTTTCCAGTAGTAGGTGAAACTAGGACAAAAGGGCAAAGTCTCAAAATTAGGTAGAGCAGATTCAGGACTGAATTCAGAAGGAATGTCTTGACCAAGAAGGTTGTGAATTGGTGGAACTCCCTGCTGAGTGAAATAGTTGAAGCTTTGTTATTGAATGTGTTTGAAGCTCAGATAGAGACTTTTTTGAGCAGTAAAGGAACTAATGGTTATGGTGAGCGGACGGGCAAGTAGAGCTGAGGCCATGAAAAGAACAGCCATGTTCTTATTAATTTTCCTAGTTCTTATGTAATGGGTCAACAAGAAATGGGAATCATATTTGAGAAACTGACTGGTCTATACATACGGTGAAGCAATGGATGCAGTGCATTTGGATTTTCAGAAAGATTTTGGTAAAGACTCTGGCCTTGTGTGCAAAGTCAAATGTTACAGGGATGGGGCTAAAATCTGAACATGATTTTAGAATTGAAGAGCTGACAGGGAACAGTGAACAGGAATAGAACATTCTGTTTTGAAGTGCAAGGATCTTTGCGTGTTGCAAGGATCGGTATTTTGGCTCCAGCTATTCCCAATGCATCATAAACAGTTGGTCGAGAGAATCAACTGCAGTATTACCCAGTCTATTGACGGCACTAAATGATGTCGGATTGTGAGTGGGCGAGGAATATATTTTTTTAAAAAGCTCCAAAGTGATTGAGACAAATAGAGTGAATGGGCAAAAACATGGCAGATGAAGAGCGATGGGGGTGGATGTGACGGTGTTTATTTTGGTGGAAACAATAGAACAGCAACCAATAATTTGAAATGGGTTGAGCGAAACATTTTGAATGTTAGAGGGAATTTTGCTTTTTATTTGGTTTCTTCTGCGCAGACCTCCATGGTCAGTGCAGGGCAGTGAGTTCTGAAGCCAGAAGTCAATACTGAGAATGATATTGGCAGACAAACCTGTGAACACAGACCCACCAAGTGGGTAGCTGTAACATTGAAAAGTTCAGGATCTCCCTGTGCAACAGTCATGACAGCAATATTGCAGAAACACAAACCAGGTAGGAAGGTAAAGGGTGTGGTGACGATCATTTCAGGTGGATTTGAACACAGGACTAAGGGTGTCTTACTGCAATTGTACAGGCCATTGGGGAGACGCCCATCTCGAACATTTTACAGTATTGTGTGCAACGTTGGTCTGCTTACTTAATGTAGGACAAACCTGACATTGAGGGAGAGCAGTGAAGGATGATCAGACTGATCGCTGGGATGACAGACTTGTTGAGGGAGCAGGGTTTGGGGCGACTGGACCTGTATTCCTTGGGATTTAGGAAAATAAGTGGAGATCTCAAGGAAATATTTCGAACACTTACAGGGCGAGACAGATTGGAAGCAACGATGATAATTCCCCTGGCTGGGTTGTCTAAAACAAGAGGTCACAGTATTAGGTACAGGCAGAGCACTCTGTATTGAGATGAGAGAGTGGTGATACTGGGAAATTCTCTAAGGCATCAGGCTGTGGAAGCCAAAACACAGGATATAAATAAGGATTTCGAGACACTAAACGGATCAGGAGACAGCTGGGGTATGGCTGTCACAAGCTCAGAGATATTAGGAAGGAGGTCTCTTCAGGGTCAACAGGACTGTGTTTCCCATTCCCTTTTCTAATACTGAGGCTGCAGCTGGGGGTTCTGTAGGTTTTACCCTTCTAAACCTCGGAGCACATCAAAGCTGAAAAGGTGTTGCTGGTTAAACCAGCAACACATTTTCAGCTCTGATCTCCAGCATCTGCAGGCCTCACTTTTTACTCGGAGCACATCAATACAATTTAGTGTCTTGCTTGACCGGCTGAGAGACCATTGAAACGTTTATCACATGTCTGTGTTTCTGGAGTCACTTCTAGGTCAGGCCAGGAAAGCATGGAATTCACCAGACCAGAATTCGCTTCCCCAAAGTACATTGGGGAAACAAATTGAAGTTTACAGTCGACATTGATTTCAGGATCACTGTTACTGACACCAGATTTAAAATGTCGATATTTTATTAACTGTTTTTAACTTCCACCAGCTGCCAGACAATTAGCCTGGTCTGGATTAGTAATCCAATGCAATTTCCACAACAGCATCATCTCCACATGGGGACCTATCAGAAACAACACTGAGCTGGTTATTTCTGTGCTGCTTGACAACTCTGTTGAAAAAAGAACTCCCACCAATTTGTCTGTCGTGATGGAACTGAGGGGATGCTAATTGGTTAGATTGTATTTATTCCCCCCTTAGGGAACTGGACATAGCTGAGTAATTTTCCACATTGCCAGGGAGATGTCAGAGTTGGAGCTGGAATGAAACAGCTTCCCCAGGAACACGGCTTATTGTGCAGCACAAGTCTTCAGTCGTATTTCAGCAATGGGGTCAGGGCCCATTGCTTTTGTCGTATCTACTGTGTTTAGTCCTTTCTTCATGCCACATGCAGTGAGTCAAATTAATTGAAGACTGGCATCTGTGATTCTGTGGGCATCATAATGAGGCTGAGGTGGATCACCCACTCAACACTTCTGGCTGAGGATGGTGCAGATACCGCATCCTTGTCTTGTACATTGAGTTACAGGGCTGTTTAATTATTTAGGATGGTGATATTTGTGGAACCCTCTCTGACAGTGAGCTGTTTCATGGCCCATCGACATTTATGACTGAATGGAGCAGGACGGTTGGTCAGTTGGCCACGGGTGAATTGCACCCTGTATGTTAGATGTTAGTTCTACTGTTTGGATTACATGCAGTCAGTTGTGGTAGGTTCAGCGGGTTGCCATCAGGTTTAGACACACATGGTTCTGAAACTGGCATGTTCACTCATACAGCACTGAAACATAGATTGGCTTGGTGGTAATGGTAGTCTGATGGATCATCCCAGGCAAAAAGTTACAGATTGTAGTTGAATATAATTCTGCTCCTGCTGCTGCTGTATTCGACAGCACCACATCAATGTGAGGAATTTTCAGTTTAAGAAAGTTCATGAAGTTCGATCATTAAAAGCATTTACAGAGGATTTTTGACTTGGAAATGAATTGAGGAGAATGAAGAATTAATGATAAAAAATGAGTTACAGAGTCATCGACTGTTAGAGTCATAAAATATGCAAACAGACCCTTCCGATAATCCACACAGACAACACCGTTCAGGTTGTGAACTAAGACTAGCAGAGAGCTGTACTCGGTCGGGCTTGGTTTGATGATGTTCTCCATGAGCATGGCCTCCACCTCCTTTTGGACCTGTCTGGCTTTGAGAGGATTAAGCTGATATGGGTGTTGTTTTATCAGAACAGTATTCCCTACGTCTACTTCGTGTACAATAGCATTGCTCCTCCTCATGTGATTCTTACATATGTCCTCATAGTGCAATAACAAACTTTTCAACTGCGTTCTATGCTCCTGAGACAGGTAGTTTATGAAACTGTCTCAAAGCTCAAAGACTTCTTCATTTGAAAAATATTTTGAGGCATTTCAAAATCCACAACATTTGGATTTCATTCCTCACTCTGCCAGGCAGTAACTAACACCTGTTTCTCCAGTTCTCCATCTCCTCTACTTTTCAGGAGGGACCTACACACTCATTTATAATCCACATGAAGGGGTCGTCGAATCTGGGAATTGGCAATACAGATGTTACTTTCATTATTGCCTGTGGCGAACCTACCATTTGGCATGTATGATAAGCCTGCCAAAAGTTAACCACATCTTTGTGCATTGCATGTCAATAAAAATGTTTTTGTCCCTTAGCCTGAGTCTTTCTTCCCGAGGTGACCTACCACTGGTAGTTTATGTGCTACCCTAACGCTTCCCTTCTCTATGTTCGTGGCAAAACAATCAGGTGCACTTCGGCACATTCCTCCTCTGCACTAACTTACCATGGTCTCCATTTCTGTCTTAGGATTCTATCTTTCAGATAATAGCCCTCAGGAATATCTTTGCCTTCTTTTCAGAGTACGCATTCACATATATATCGTTTATCATCTTGTCTGTCCGTTGCAAGTCCCTTCGCCTTACAGGACTAAACACTTCTGTCTGACCCACTACCTGTTCAAGTTTTCCCTGCACCATTACGTCAAACAGGGTGTCCGCCAACTGAACATCAACTCCTTCATCTTTGTCTTTAGTTTGTGTGCTTCATGCTGTGACTTATGACAGTGGGATCTGGTTACTGTGCAGTCTGGGAAAATAGCAGGATACTTCTGTTTTAACTCCTCAGTTTCTTTTTATTCCTTGGACTTTTCCACAACAATTACTGTCGCTCCAAACTTGGACCCTGCTAAATCATTCCCAAGAATAAACTGGATTCCTGGAACTCACACTCTCTCAGTCACTCACAATGTTTCCTTTAATACTTCCACTAGTGCCACTGGGTTAGCTTCTTTTATCACATCATTTCCCACAGTGCCTTTCTTAACGACCAGCATTGTGAGCAAGATAGTCGAGTCGAGTTAAAAAACTGGTCTGGGAGGAGTTGTTATGGTTTTTGGATGATTCGGATTCCTTCCAGGTCGGGTGGGAACTGTACAAAAATGAAAGTGTGCGCCTTAACTGGAGGGGCCCCAACATCCTGGAAGGGAGGTGTGTTCGTTCAACTCAGGAAGCTGGGGACCAAAGCAGTAGGTCAGAAACTGAACAGAAAGTAGAGGGTGGTCGAATAAACAGGCAGGGCCTGGACAATACCATACTGAGGGAAAGAATCATAACAATTTAAAAATATGAGTAGAAAGTTGGAGTATATTATAGGCTCACTCTTATTGGGATCAATAAATAAGTATGGAGAGCTTGTGCACAAAAGTATTAAAAAATAAAGACATATCAATAGAACTTATGTAAAAACAATACTTTTACATAAAAGCGTGCAGTATTTGGTGTACAATTAACGAACTGACAGCTCAAGCAGAGATAAATAGATATGTCATGGTGGGGATTACTGAAACGTGACTACAGGAAGGTCAAGGCTGGGGTGTCAAATGTCCACGGGTGCACAGTATTCAGACAAGGAGGAACAGCAGATGGAGTGTCTGTATTGGTCAAGGATAATGTCAAGGCTGTATTAAGAAATAATATTAACACGTTGGACAAAATGATGAACCAGTCCGGTTCAAAATAGAACACATTGAAAGAAACCCATTGGAAGGAGCATTTCTAACCCACATACACCCATCCCAGCAAAGTACTTTCAAAGTAGGGAATAGCATGATCCAGGGAATAATGATGGCTTGAAACAAGGGCACACGAGTGATTATGGGTAATTTGAACATGTACATTGACTGGATTAATCAATTTGCAAGAGGACACACAAAGAACGACTCATCGAATCTATGAGGGATTACTTTTTCGATGAACAGGACATGGAACCAATCAGAGAACCGACTTTGGTATTACGTAATGAGGAAGAAGTGATAAATTATATTGTCGTAAGAATCATCTTAGAAAGAGTGGCACAGCTGGCTGTAGGTTAACATTCAGATTGAAACAGTGAATACAGTCACACATGAGAGGTTTAGTGTTGGGCAATGACAACTTTACTGGCCTGAGGAAGCGATTTGCCCAAGTGGACTTGGCAAAAACATTAAAGTGCAGGATAGTTGAATAACAGTGGTAACTACTTGAGGAGATAATCAGAACACTTCAATTAAAGTGCAATCCTTAATGGATAAGTAATTGTAAAAAGATGAAAAGTGATCCATAGCCTAACAAGGAAGTCAACAATAAAACGACAGTGATGGCCTGGTGGTATTATCGCCGACTGCTCATCCAGATGATGTTCTGGGGAGTCGGATTCCAATGCTGTCACGGTAGCTAGCGACATTTAAATTCAATATGAACCTGAAATTAAGGGCCTATTGATGATCATGAAACATTGCTTATATTTAGAAACAGCCATATATTTCACGAGTGTCGTTTAGGAACGGAAACCATCATTCTTACCAGATCTCACCTTTGTATGACTTCAAACCCACACAAATTTGGTTGATTCTTAACTGCCCTCCAGGGATGGACAATAAATGCTATTGTGAGGTGAGTTTCGTTAGCAACGCCACCGATCTGTTGCTTGTGTTTAATTTTCACTCATAATATGTTAATGAATTCCAATTGTCGTCGTGGTGCAGGAACATAACATTTTTGTTTCAGGGAGAGTTACAGAATTCTGAAGAAGTGACAGTGAAGGGACAATGGTTTCGATTCAAGTCAGGATGCAGTGTGACCTTGGCGATTATATTTTTCACTAATTGATGCTCACAAGCGATAGAAATGGTGAGACTATTTTCTGTTTACAAGAATTAAACTGATAGAGTTTTATGACACACAAACAGGCCATTCAGCGCAACATGTCTACACCAACCAGAAAACACCAAACTACATGAATGAAAGTTACCTCAAGACGCATGGTCGACTCTACTCTGGCATTTTGTGCTCATTCAGCTGCTGATTAAATGCTGTATTAACTTATGTTATTCATGATCTGGGCTGTCAGTTGGCCTTTTATTTCAATGTATTCATACTACTTCAAAGTCCTCAATAAGCTCATCAGATCAGCAAACATGTCTACATTGTTCAATTATTATGAGGAAATTGGATTTTTCAAAAATTCATTTGGGATTTTAATGGTGCTAAACAAACATTAATTTGTCCTTGAGAAGTCCCAGTCCAGTTGGTGTTGGTCCATCCAAGTGGCTGTTGAGAGGGAGTACCAGCTGTGCATCTTATGTGCTGGTTTAGCTGGGAGTAAATATTACTGGTGGTGGACGCAGTGTTAAACAAGCCGCTGTACTGTGATGAACAGTTGGCAGGAAAGCTGGCTTTTTGTCAAAGCAAATGTGGCAAGAAATTTATTATTCTGCAGAGAAATAACAACTTGACAACTAGAAGTCAATATAACAAAGAAGGAATGTTTCTTTCTATGTTATTGGTGCCCTTAAACTAATGGTGTTAAACAGCTGGAATAATGTTGGTGGGCTTATTGAACGAAACTTACACTGAGCATGTGAATTAGCTTGGATATTTTCAGAGATATTTTCAGGCTGTCCTCGGTTTAGTAAGTGCTGATGCTCCATGGGATGATGCTGATTTGTAATCTCCCCACTTACTGAGCACACTTCGATGGAACAAACCAGCAATTACCGTTGGGTGGTGCTTCACAATATATTATGGCATCGTATAATAAAGAAGATGCCTATCAAATCCGGCACCATCAAGTGCTGATACAAGTGTTTTGCCAAGTTTGTATGATTTGCTTCCTCAACCACCCTCACTGGCGATGTATTCCAGAAGCATATCACTCTCTGGATTCAGAACAATTTTCACAAATCCTCACTCAATCTCTTGTATTTCACTTTAAACGTGTATCCCCTTGATTGTAACCGTATGACTAAGGGGAACAGCTGCTGTCTGTTCACTCTGTCTATACCTCTCATGCTGTTATACACCTCTGTCAGGTTCACACCATAACCTTCTCTGCTCCAAAGTAAATCAAAAGCAAATCTAGCCTATCTTCATGGTTTGAGTACTCTCTTGCTGTTATTCTTTCAAAGTGCAGCATCTTACATATTGCAGTGTTACGTTTTTTAGGCATTGATCTGGCCATCTGAAAAATCCGGTTGTACCCTCCTGTAACCTGATACTGTTGTCCTCACTGTGAACCATGGAATAATCATTGTGTCATCCACAACATTGTTTATCCTGCTCTAACCCCCACCCCCATCTCCCACATTCTTATCATCAACGTGTATGAAATCAGAAACAAAACTTGATTTTCTACCTGTTCTACAGTCGTTGTTGCAGAGGAAGAATTGATAATTCCAGTCTATAGTTTTCCCTCTTTTGGTGAATTTGCAGCATGATGCAGGAGAGGGCTTTTATTAGAGAGCCCCAAATTTTATTTTGGACATGGAACTGAATTCTGCTTTTATACACCGGCCCTCTGCATTATTCATAAGACTTGTACTTCATTATTCTTGGAGTCGCTTTTGGCACTGAAACATTTCCATTGTACGTGGACCTACAGCTTATTCTTTATAACATTCGCTGCAATCCCGTCAGAGCACAGGGAACTTTTTTTAATCTGTTGGATGGACGCAGGCACATTCATGAAGTTTGTTTGAAAGAACTAAGGTGATGAGGATGAAGATTCAATTAAATTCTGCGTTATAAGCATGCAGTAGAAGATCAAATCACATTCTCATGTCTACATTGAATTGGAAGCAAATTCATAGAAAAAACACCCACCATTATGGATGTTGTTTAGTGACATACAGTGACATAATGTTGAGATAATGAATTGGAGAGAACAGAAAATGTCTGCACTTGATGGAGATACAGAAATGTAGAATATGAACAATATGAGCAAGAATCCTGCCAATAAAAGCAGTATGAGAAACATTTTCCTAATATTGAAAGGAAACCAGATCCCAAATTTCCTTAATAGTGATGTTTAATTGTCCTTCAATCTCAGTTTTCCAACTGCGTGGTTTTCCCTGCTATAGATGGTCCTTCTGACCCACCACCTCCTCCCCTTCATGTCCTTTCCTTATCCACCTACTTTCCTTGCATTGACCCTTCTGCTGTGGCATACCCTTCCACTGACCATCTCCCTTCACACTTCTCACACTGTGTATCAACACTACTTCCCTATCACTCCCACTTTCCCTGACTCTCCCTTCCACATTTTGCTCTCACACTAAATGCTGGACATTGCTGACTTCTGTGCTACTACATGTCATCAGTCAATGGTACGTTTGAAATGACAACAGAAAACAGCATGTTTGCCACTGTCTGATGCGCCGTGACCAGGATGGCTTTGTTAACTATTGCTATAGAGTGGAGTTTCTTCCTGTCCCTTTATCACCAACACTTAACCAAACTGCCTCATCACCAACAGGACAACCATCTTGGCACAGAATTGGAAGTCCATGTATCAATTTCCTTTTGTATATTGTGAGGATATTGATCAAACAAACAGTATTCTTCTCTTTTGCTCCTTATTCTTTCAATATAATTTGAGGTGAGATCGGAGAGACTTCCCTTTCAGTCGAAGCAGGACTTGACTGAGCGTGGAATCAAGGACCCTGAATAAAACTGTGATTAATGGGAATTAGAGAACCTTCTGCACTGGCAATGGGAACAATGGGAAAACAATGTCTACAATTTATCTTCCATGTTACAAACATCTTGACGAGGAACTACTTTGCTGTTCCTTCACTACCAATTGTTAAAACATCTTCTCATGTGCCTACAAGCAGCTCCGTGTGTATGTGCGTCACTTGGACAGAAGAGATCCAAGTAGGCTGCTCTATGTCGCGTTTTCCAAAGTGATTGTGCTTGACACATAAAATCTGTCCGTGCTAGTTCCTTCCAAAACCCGTGGATAACTATGCCCTGTACCAATGTACCTTATGTTTCCACTGTTTCATCTAAAGTTTCAGAAATGTAAGACCTTGCTGAATGAGTACGACCCTAGTGACACCAGGAGCATGATATGAAATTGAGGTAATGATTGGGATCCTTAATTCAATTGGTTACTTATAGAGGATTGATCATGTGATTCATGGCCACTGACTTCAACAGGTTCATGATGATTTATGACACAGAAAATGTTATTAATATTTAGATCTCTGCCAAATAAAAAGCTTTTAATATTTCATTCAATGACGATAGCCAAATACATGAGATTTAACTGAAATGGCAGCTTCACTGTTCCCTTTCATATCAGAAAAATATCTACAGTCCAAAAGAAAAAGGAAGTTGGAAGTGCTGGAAAGCTTCAACAGGTCCAGCTGCATCTGAGCAGAAAGAGATTAACTTTCTGAGACTAACATGACTTTTTCAGAACAGAGTCATGTTTGTCTCAATATATTTACTCTCTTTCACTCTCAAGATACTGACTCATCAGCTGTGTTTCACCAACATTTTCCACTTGGATTTGAGATTTCCAATTTTCCTCATATACGCTATCACAATGACATATTTGGATGGGTGGCACGGTGGCTCAGTGGTTAGCACGGCTGTCTCGAAACACCTGGGAAGTTGCGCTCAATTCCACGCTTGGGCCACCCTCCGTATTGAGCTTTCATATTCTTCCCGTGTCTGCAAGTGTTTCGTCCAGGTTTTTCTGATTCCTCCCAATTGACCATGAAAAATTGTTCATCTGTAACGACTTGCTTTAGCTATGGGTGACCGAGGAATCGTGTAGGAGGTGGATCTGTGTCCAATATTCTTCACAGGAGCCGAAAGTTTTATTTTAACACATTAGAATTGTACATCATTATTATAACAAAGGCGGTGGTTACTGGAGCCAATATCTCTGTATTAACACGTAATTTCTACTCATGTTGTTCCGTATTCTTTCTGAGGCCCAGTACATTGTGTTATCCATGTTGTGGTTTTTAATTCTGAATATTCTGTGCATCGAAGAGCCAGGAGGGGACATGAGAAGTGATTGGTAGATTTGGTCAAGGAAAACCCGAAGGCTTTCGATAACTATATCAGGAATTAAAGAAATGACTAGAGTAAGATTAGGGCCTATCCACTGTAGTAGTGGGAATTTGTGCTTTGACTCAGAGGTAGTAGGGAAAGTGCTAAGTGATTTTTTTTCATCAGTATTCACACTAGAAAATAGCCAATGTTGTTTAGGAGAATCCTGAGAGACAGGTCAGTAGATTAGATAGGATAAAGGTTCACAAGGAATAAGTTTTAGCAATTCTGGAAAGTGTAAAAATAGATAAATCCCCTGTGCTGGATGGGATTTATCCTAGGATTCTCTGGGAAGCCAGGGAGGAGATTGCAGAGCGTTTGGCTTTGATCTTTATGTTCTCATTGCCTACAGGAATAGTGCAGTAGACTGGAGGATAGCAAATGTTGTTACCTTATTCAAGAATGGGAGTAGAATCTAATTATACACCAGTGAGCGTTCCTTTGGTTATGGGTAAAGTATTGAATTTGTTAAAGAGATAGGGATTATACTGACCTAGAAAGGAAGAACTTGATTAGGTACAGTCAACACGGTTTGGTGAAGGGTAGGTCGTGCCTCACAAACCTTATTGAATTTTTTGAGAAGGTGATCAAACAAGTGGATGCGGGTAAACCGTTTGATGTGTGTATATGACATTCAGTAAAGCATTTGGTAAGGTTCCCCACGATAGGCTATTTCAAAAAATAAGAGGCATGGGATTGAGGGTAATTTAGCGGTTTGGAGCAGGAGTTGGCTAGCTGAAAGAACACAGGGCGTGGTAGCTGATGGGAAATGTTCATCCTGGAGTGCAGTGACTCATGGTGTACCGAAAGGATCTGTTTTAGGCCCACTGTTGTTTGTCATTTTTATAAAAGATCTGAATGATGGCGTAGAAGGATCGGTTCATAAATTTGCAGATGACACTAACATTGCTAGAGTTGTGGATAGTGCCAAATGATGTTGTGGGTTACAGCAGGACACAGATAATTTGGAGGCTGGGCTGGGAGGTGGCAAGTGGAATGCAATGCGGAACAATGTCATGCAATTCACTTTGGATGGAGCAACAGGAATGCAGAGTATTGGGCTTTTGGAAAGACTCTTGGTAGTGTAGATGAGTAGACATTCATCAGTGTTCATGTACATAGATCCCTAAAAGTTGCTACCCAGTTTGATAGGGTTGTTCGGAAGGCATATGGTGTGTTTGCTTTGAAAAGTAGAGGGATTGAGTTTCGGAACCATTGTATCATGTTGCAGCTGTACAAAATCCTGGTGCAGCCGCACTTGGACTATTGACTACAGTTCTGGTCACCTCATTCATGGAAGGATGTGGAATCATTGGAAAGACGAGCAATACTAGGTTATTGCCTCGTATGGCGGTCTTATGAGGAAAGGCTGATGAACTTGAGGCTGTTTTCGTTTGAGAGAATGTTGAAATGTGTCTTAATTCAGGCGTATAATATAATCAAAGATTCAATAGGCTGGATAGCAAGAGCCTTTTTTTTGGATGGTAATGGCTAACACGAGGATATGCAGCTTTAAATTGAGATGTAATGGGCACAGGACAGATGTCAGAGGTCGTTTCTTTACTCAAAGAGGAACAGGGTGTGGAACGCACTGCCTGCAACAGAAGTTACTCGCAAACTTTAAGGCCATTTAAGTGATCATTGGACAGGCATATGGATGAAAAATGGAGTACTGTAGGTTAGATGAGCTTCAGATTGGTTTCATAGGTCGGCGCAACATGGATGGCAGAAGGGTCAGTACTGCGTTGTAACATACTATGTTCTATATGTGCACAACCCTGTCAAACTGTATATCCGCTGATTAAATACTTATGTTGCATACCATTCTTTCCGTTTGATGTTGTCCTGTTCACATTCATCGAATGCATGTAGTGTGGAAACAGATCCTTGGAAGAGTAATCGACACAGACCCATTCTTCTCCCCCTGATATTGATCCCTCACTAATGTGCCTAACCTACACATCGGTGAACACAATGAGAAGATTAGTTTGGCCAATTCACCTATTCTGCACATCTTTGAACTGTTGGGATAAATTACACACAGACCTGGGGAGAATGTGCAAACTCCACACAAAGAATCGCCTGAGTGTTGGAATCGAAACAGACCCCGAGCACTGTGAAAGTGTTGCATTAATCTCTGACCACAGAGCAATTAGCAGACATCAGCAATTAGCATTCTATCTCAGTTTTGTTGCTCTGCTTTGCATTTCATTCTGTCTGCCAGAAAGCGTAATGATGACTGGGGGATTATCATTGATTTCCCTCAAATCTCCATAAGCACTGCTCCCATTCCTTTCTATCTCCTAACTAATGTTATTTCCATTCTGTCTATGGCTCATTAATCCTTTGGTTTTAATGAGCAAGGTCTTTGTACATGCCTTTTTTTTCTTTGGACTGAAGTAAAAAAAAGTAAATCTCACTGTTTTAAAGCGAATAACAGCAATAACAGCAAAAACATTGCCAATTAAAAAAAATCTTGAAGCACAACTTGTGTGTTGACATTACAGCATTACCTTCAGACAGCAGTCAGAGCCATGTCCACATCTATCCAAGCTTCATCTGTAAAGCCAGGGCAACTCTGCCCAGGAACAATCTTTTGGTTGGCAGTTGTTCTAGCAGAGGAGAGAACAGCACAATAACACCAACCTGATTGCATGATTTTGGGGGCTTAAGCCATTACAACATTGTACATGAACAACAATGCAGAATCATCTAACCTGCGAAAAGAAAACATCCATGAGTTACCCCACCACCGCCTCCCACCCCCCTCACTCCACCGTGCCTCATCCCCACCTCAGCACTGACTTCACTAGTGATTGGAGATGAGACCAATACCTAGTGATGTTGACATCCAATCCAGTCCAGTTGTTAATGTGAGCTGAAAATGCTGTAGTGAAAGGGGTTAACTGGAACTGGCTGTTCAGTAACTGTGATTGATGTCAGTCTCCATGGAGAATTGTGTCAAAAGAAGTTTTCTTTCTCCTATTGGTAAGGGACTTTTTTCCGTGCTTTATCCCATGGTAGCAGCAGATACATCGCCTCCAACATGAAAGGAGTCAGTAGCTACAGAGACAGGGAGAGGACATATCAGAATCTGAGAACAATAGTCTGGAATGTTCCAGTAATGGCTCATAACCTGAGAACAATAGACTGGAATGTTACAACAATGCACAGAAGTTTATCCAATGGTCTTTTCTAGTTTTCCTGGTCTGGGTCAACATTATCATTCCAAACATTCGGTGTACTGATGATTATTCAGGCAGGTTATTATCCCATCCTCGCTATTGTTGGTGTTTCTGGTAAGTTTTTTCAATCTCTATCTATTTATTAATTACAGAAACCATGTTGAACGTATTGCTTTTTTTGTTATCTACATCTGGTAAAGAAAGAAACTATTGTATTTAGTTCCATTATAATTTCCATTCATTATCCGCAAATGTCAGATCCCTCCCTCACAAACGTCTGAAACAAAACTGTGAGGACCCTTTTTGCGTTGAACTGATGTATGTCTTGGTATTGTCTCCATCACCAAACCTGCCCACTACCAGCTTCATAATACCATGAGTCTCCACCACTTTGTCAGTGCTGTTGCTGAATAAACCATTACCTATGCCTTGCTAAAGGTAATATTTTACAGTTACAGTTGTCTTCTGGCCACTGCTCCAGTTATGAATAAATCGATCACAAACTTGTAATGTCTCTAAAGTAAGTTTATGATAGGGACACCATGTCAGAGTAGTAATGTCGCTGGATGGGTAATTCAGAGGCACAGGTTATAATACTCAAGATACTGTCTCAAATCCTACCACAGCTGATTGCAGAACTTAAATTCAAATGACAAGAATCGAAATGAAAACAAATGCACGAACTGTAACCAGGAGCATTTTGTCTAAAAATCTATCTGTTTCACTGATGTCCTTTGGTAAAGAAATCTCACATCGTTATTTGGTCTGGATTGAGAGTGACTTCAGACCCACAACAGTGTGCTTGGCTCTGTACTGCCTTGTGGAATGGCCACAATTCAGGACAGTTAGTGATGGTCATCAAATGGTGCCCTTCACAGTGATGCTGATATCCCATGAAATACCAAAAAGAAATATTAAATCAAACAAAGAACGCTACTGAAGATCTGAAACAAAAAGAAACAAAGTGCTGGGGAAACGGAACAGGTTTGGCAGCTTATGTTGAGAGAAAAATAGAATTAACGTTTTCAGTTCACTCACCATGCCTGAGATCGGAAAGCAGTTGGGAAATATTCAAATTTGTTTTGGTGGGGTGAGTTGAATATATGGAGGAATAGAGAGATAGAGAAAAAGATTCCAAAAACAAAATTATTGATAATCAGCTGGGATGGAAACAATTTGTGATATTAATCTCGTTGATTTTTCTTTTTTTCCCATATTCCTGAGTATCATGCCCATGTAGATATCTATCCAAGCCCCTTTTGAAAATGAGGTATGTCCCCTCTGTCTCTCTTCCCTGAGTGTGGTCATCTTCTTTAATTCAGTAATGCAACATGGGTGTAACTGGCTGCGCCAGTATGTATGTCCCTTTCCGGGTTGCCCATGAGAAGGTGTTGGTGAGCTGCCTTCTTGAACAATAGCAGTCCACATGCTATCGGTGCCAGTGCTTAGATCTGTTTGGTTTTATTTCTTTGAGACCTTGTAGTGATATAACTGAATGCTGGCTTGGTTATTTCAAAGGGCATTTGAGAGTCAATCACATTGCTTTGGGTCTGGCGTCACATGTAGGCCTGACCACATGAATTTAAAAGATGTCCTTCCATGAAGGACACAAGTGGGCTAAGTGTTTGTGATTTTTTTTTGACAATTGGCAGTCTTTCATTAGATTGTTAATCAAATACTCCATTGAATTCAAATTCCACCAGCTGATGAGGGGGTTTTCAAGTCCAGGTCTGTGTCATTAGCTGGGAACCTGGATTAATAGCACGAGACCATCGCATCCCCAGCATCTACACTGGTAATGGTAGTGTTGCTTTTGTGGGTCAGAGGTACAGACAATTGTGCAGTTACATTGTCAACTACTTCCATGGAGGACAGAACAGGTAATATATCAGGTCACATGGACTGTGCAGAGCTGCAATGGTTTCTCAGCCAGGAAGAGAAACTGAGACGAGAAAGCAATTTGTTAACGTTGAGTTGGTGTGACGTATATACAGAGATTTGACTTGTTCCCATCAATGGACAGTCAGAGGAGGTTCCTGGATGGTTTTCTTGGGTTTGTGTTATCAGCTACCGCAATAATTTAGGGAAATTTGAAGGTCTGGTCTCCCCACTCTGGACAAGGTTTGGCAACTGCATTTTGGAGAGAGTCTGGGTCTGCAGAGGCTGCATAGGAAGGAGCAGGACACTGCACTATCCTTTCTGAGATTTCCACAAATATTTCTCAATGTTGTACCTTTTCCGTGTGCAAAATGTGAAGCCAGTTAATTTCAGCAATGACGTCACAGAGCTATGAAAACTCCATCAGCATAAACTATAGTCTCACACCAGGGAGAGGACAATACTCAAAATGCCTATCAACTGTTTTGATTCTGAAACTTTCCAGGCAGGAGTGGGGGAAGTATCCATTTTGCCAGAATGCGATCCTCTCATGTACTCACAAGGTGACAGAAGTCATCTCCGTCCGGAGAGGTGAGTATGTTGGTTCTATCTTCACAGAGGAAGGAACAGAAAAATCTTCCCGAAATGTTAGGGAATACAGTGACTGGCGAAAACGTGGAACTGCAAGAAGTTAGAATTGGTAAACAAGAAGTACTGGGAAAAGAAAACAACAAAGCTCATTGTATTGAATGTTGGTACGTTGCTGGACTAAATGAGTGATGAATTTAGAGGGGTACAGAGTTAGGGCTGGAGAGTTGTGCTTGCCGGGTATCTCTTTCGGGAGCAGGTACAGACACGATGGGTCAATGGCCTAAATCTGTACTGTCAATTCCTTAACTCTATGAGGGAGTGCAATGTATGTCAAAACGTTTTATGTGATGGAAAGGATCCGGCAGACTTGAAAGTAGCTACTGTGACCACAAATATTTAAACAGGAGCGAGGTGGAAAACAGTATACCAGTTGATGAATAAATCGATGTCAATTGTGAGGGAAAAATTTAGAATTTTTTAGTAGTTCATAATAACTAGATCTTTGGCGAATAATTATATGATTTGCGGAGTCAGCCTAGATTTTAGAAAGGGAAATTATTTTTGATAAACCACTTGGAGTTTGTGGAGGATGTTGATTGGTGATTTTGACATCGACAAATGAGAGCCAATGGGAAGAGTGCATTTGAATTTTCAGGAGGCTTTTGACAGGTGAGTGAAGAACGTCAGAGTCCTTGTGTAAGGGGTGAATATACTACATGGATTGAGAATTGGATAATGGTGAGAATACAGAGAATAAGATTCAGCTGTGGAGTAAGGGTCATTGCTCATTGGGTATCCCATCTGTCAGTGCTTGGAGCACAGCTGTTTACAAAGCAAATAAATGATTTGAACGTTAGCAACAAATACAGTTTTTTTTTCATTTTGGTTTTATTAGAAGATGAGAGTTTGTGAAGTGCAGTTATCACTTACACTATTCACACTAGCCGGCAAGTAATCAGCACAGTAAATGATACGTTGTCCTTCATTATAAAATGATTCCAGTGTTGGAGTAAATTCATCTTCCTGCAGTTGAAGAGTGTTGCTTGGATAGAATTTCGGCCATGGATTTCAGGTTCTCTCTCTCCTTTATAAGGAATGATTACATTGCGACTGAGATAGTGCAAAATACTTTCACCAGACTTATTCCTGGGATTGTGGTACCGTGAGGAAAGTGTGAGGAAAATGAGTGTTTAATACGTGGCGCTGAGAGAAAATAATAGGCTTTTACTATTAAAATTGAAGATTAGGGAATATCACTCAATTTATCAAGAAAAAGACAGTGATCATGTGAAAATTTACATTTTTTCCATGATATTTGATTCCCAATAGTTCACCTACCTGCATGGAGCCCCCATGTTGGTTTAGAAGCAGTTCCATGCTCTGAATGAACTCTCACTGTCTCAATATGTAGTTGGTGTGAGAACCTGCATTGTTCACAAATCTGTCAGCAGCCACAACACCTTATTCCTGAAGGAGTTAGCCATTCCCACCAGGTTGTAACTTCCATCGAAATACCAGTCTGTCTTCTCGGAGATAGAAGCGTTTTCCTTGTGACTTGGCACAAACAAGCCACTTTCCCTTCTCACCTTCAATAAAACAAACAAAAGTAACAAGTGGACCACTGGCAAAGGATCCAGGAGGAACAACATAGAGCAGTTTATTTGTGTAGTCTCTGCTTCACTGTCTGTCATATTGGGGCATCAATGACATCTTCCTATTTCTGCATAATTGACTTGACAGGCTGAATGACCACTTCCTGGTCACATGGAAGAGACTCAAAGACCTGACTTCGCAACTCTTGGTTCCTGTTTAACACCTCGATGTGCTGATTTCACTCCTTCCCTCCTCGTGTAATAGGCAGGAGGGACTGAATGGGCTATGCCTGTTCATTCAATAGTTTCAGTGGGTTAAATGTGTTCGGTTGCAACCAGCTTGAGGTGCTGATTGAGCTCCTGTTATTTAACTGTAGAACACTAAAAAGAGACATTTCAAGTAAGACTGTTACAGGAATGTTACCTTCAATTTAACAAAACAGTTTTGATGCTATCCAGGTCTTGCTGCACATGGGCACGGACTGCTTCAGCAGTGGACAGGTGACAAATAATTCTTAATGTTGTGTGATCTTCAGAGAATATCTCCACTTCATACTGTAAGATGTGGGAAAGAGATTGAAACAGCTGAAGAAAACTACCTTGAGGATGCAGGCAGAGATGTCCTGTGACTGAAATGATTGATCCACACCAAGCACAAATATCTTCCCTTGTCCTCTGAATGCCTCTAACTAGTGGGGAGTTTACAATTCATTCCGATTACATTCAATTCTGTTCGGGATTCCTTGATACCATCCACAGTTAAATCCTGCCTTGATATCAGGGCCAGTCACTCTTACTGCGTGTTCATATATTTTATTCATGTGAATAGGTCACGGTGTGTTTGTGAGGAGTGTTTCCTTCTCACAGAGTGTAGTGACTACTCGGACTTCTGTATTCCAGAGAAGTAGGGGAGGTAGATCACTAAGATATTTGGAAGGGGGCACAATGGATATATGAGGCATCAGAATGTTGAGGGCTGCAGTGATTGAGCATAAGAGAGGAGTTGAGGTTTTTGCAGATTAGCTATGATCATATTGAATGGAAAGACAGGTCTGAAGGGCTGAATGATGTGTTCTCTCATTCTGTTTTTGGGAAGATATTTTCCTGAAAATTCTGTTATTGGATGTTGCAGTCAGGGAGACCAGAGGATTTTGTGGGCCATCTCTGGGTGAGGTATGGGCACTGTACTTACAGTGAATCTGACTCAGCAACATGACCAACAAATGAAGACAGTTCTGTAAAGACAGAGGGTTGAGATGTTTCACACCGTCACCTACCCTTTCTTTTCCCATGAATATTTTCCAAAGCCATGTCAAACTGTGTGTGACAGTCTTCATCGGCTGAATGGTCTCCGCTGTTTCTGTGCACTGGTTTGAGAGGTTGAGTGGAACATAGGAACATGGGACTGAGGAGAAGGGTTAGCCATTAGACACCTCGAGCCTTCTCCACCAGGCACTAAGATTGTGGCTGATCAGGTTGTGGTCTCAGCCTCACTTTCCTGTCTGAAGTTCATTGTCCTCTACCATCCAGGGTCTCAGTATCATGGCTTTGAATAAATGCAAACACACAGGCACAACAAACTTCTGGGGAAGAGCATTCCCACTCAAACAGCCCTTTGTGAATTTCTCCTCATCCCTGTTCAGACTGGGTTTGGAGAGGTCTCTGTTTCATTTTCTATTCCAGCTCCTTCATTGGTCATGACACATTTTAAATGTAACTAGGTTGGTGATATGGCCAATGATGTAGTTCTCTGACTAGGTCAGGTTCTTTGCTAGGCACAAGTCAGGTAAATATCTTTAATTTGGCAAAGTAATTTACCAAAAAAAAACTTACTCAAGGTATGACGGAAAGATACATGGCAAGCAATGTGGACAACTATGTACATTAATACTTATTGTTCAATCTATACTGAGACGCAGTTTGTATACACAGAAACATACACATACACAGACATACACTGAGACAGTCACAGTGTCATACACAGGTGCACACAGACATGTGCATTCACATGCATGAAGACAAACAGAAAAGAACTGCAGAATATCTGCTTGAACCAGCTTTTTCAGCAAAAGTTAAATGCAAGGCAAAAGGAAAATGGGGTACTCTAACAAGACCCCCGACAGGCATGGTCTCCGATTGCATAAAATTGATGTTATACCCCAAGGAAGATCCAAATACTTTAATCACTTGGGGCACAGATATTATCGAGTTAGTTAGAAAGAGAAGAACGTCATCTGCATAAAGTGTGATCTTATGCCATCCTGATCCTACCTCCAGGACAGTTATATTATGGTCCCTCCGGATGGGCTCTGCCAACGGCTCAGTCACCTATATATAGTAACAGTGAAAGAGGACACCCTTGACGGCTGCCTCAGCCATTGCTAAAATTGTCAGACCTTATACCATGAGTGAGATCCACTGCTTTATAACTCTTTAATGCTGTCACCCACCTGGCAAAGGCCCCTTCAAGGCCAAACCATTCCAGGACATAAGAGAGATACGGCCACTCCACCCGGTCAAATGTGTTCTCTGCATCCACTACCAAGCCTGGAATCGACCCTTGCTGGCACACCTGAACCATATTAGCACTCTCCTATTATTATTAGACAACCTGTGACCCCCAATAAAACCTGTCTGGTCCTATTTCACAATGAAGGGCAAGACTTTCTCCAGCTTCAACGACAGCATTTTCACCAAAATATTAAAGTCCACGTTTAATAAGGATATAGGTCTTTATGAAGTGCAATCCTCGGGATATAAAGATAAAAATTTCCTATTCTCAAGAGGATGGGAGGCAGTCCTGACTGTATGAATAATTGTACATATCCAACATTAGCCCAGCCAGCATGTGTATGACCTCCTTTTAATTCTCACTCTAAAATCCATCTGGGCCCAATGCTTTCCCACTCTGGAGCTGCCTCGCTGCCTTCTGTATCTCGTGGATTGCCAGAGGGGCATTCAAAGAGACACCTGCTCTGAAGTTACACCTGGGAACTGCCAAGAAAAGAACTTCATGAATGCTGCATTAATCTTTCTGGAATCACATGTGATAGCAGCACACTCGCAAATGGATGTGATCGACTGGGGCACTCTTCTTTCTGACCAAGTATGCCAGATATCTACCCGGGTTATCACCATATCCGAATACCCTCTGTTTCACAAATGAAATCGCTCTCTTTGCTGTCTGGATGAACGCAGCATTCAGAACAGCCCGGCCCATTGAAATCTGCTGCAACTTAGTTACAGACGGTCTGTCAAAATATGCTCTGCCAGCTGCTGCTCCTCCTTCCACCGCTTCCGAGTCACCGAGTAAGAAATAATCAAACACCTTGCATAGGCCTTGGCAGTCTCCCAGAGCACTGTCGGATTATCTGCCGTCCAAATTAATGTAAAAATAATTTTTAAATCCCATGAAAAATATTCAATAAACTAGCTATCATTCAGGAGGAAAGTATCCATGCACCAGTGTTTCGAGCCTGTCCCAACGCCATATTCCTAAACCTCCATGTACACTGCCACATGATCAGAAATGGCTATGTTCCCAATTCTATAGGACAGCACTGAATTCAAAAAGACCAATGGGGCAAAACATGTCGATCCTAGTTTGACACTTATGTCGGTTAGGAAAAAAGGTGAAGTCCCTACCCTAAGGGTGAACCATTTCCACACATCCACCAAGTGCAGCTCCCTGTTTAGATCCACCAGCTGCCGAGATTTCAGGGAATTATCCGCGAGAACCCGAAACATCCTATTCACCTTGGGATCCATATGTCAGTTGAAGTCTCCCCCTATAATTGTATGACGCCCCTCAAGGGCCCATCAACCTGGAGAGCTCATCAGTTAAAAAGATGGAGGATGGGAAAAAATTTCTGGCTTCATGAGTTGCTCCTTCTTTTGAGGTATTTTAGGTGCTGGAGGTGATTTCCTCGAATTCCAGGAGCAGCACTTACCGTTTTATATGCTGTTGCATTGTTTTGGAATTTTGGGGGAAAAAAGTAAAAACAACAACAGTTTTAAAAGGAAAAGTACAGAGAAAGAAAGCACATGGTGAGGATAGTGCAGGTGAGAGAGAGATAGAACCTGCACAGTTACTGCCTTTGCTGTTTTTGAATTCATGTATCTCTGGACATCGGAGTGCGTCTGGGAAAATTAACAAACAGTGAATTTCATGAATAATCTTGGAAAAACCTGTTTGGGCGAAGTTCACAACACAGAATCAGATAGGTTAATCGTTGTTTTAAGTCTGTCCAATAGAAAGGTTGCAATAGTGAGTTCAGAGGGATCTTTCTTGATTATGCTTAATGAGATAAGACCCTTGATTAAATTTAAAATATAAGCCATAACTATTAATTTAACCTGGTGCAGTGTTTAGTAGAGGAATAAGATGGTGTTATTTTCTGGGTCTGTAAATTGTGAAAGAGCAAAAATGGCCTTTGCAGTGATACGTACTTCTTGTCACATGTGGGAGTTCAAAGAGAGTTTAAGTTTTACTGCGGATTATATCTGCCATAAATGTTGTTGGATGTGAATCTTATCAAATTAAATGGATCGGTTGGAGATGCAATTAGAAGCGATGATGAATTTGCAACAGCAACAGTATGTGATGGATGGCAGTTATAGGAAGGGGGTAAAGTCTCAGATACAGTCACAAAAATGGGTTAACACCAGGAAGGGTAAGAGAGGTAGGCACCTAGCGCAGGAGTATTTTGTGGATGCACCCATTTCAAACAGGTATGCTGTTTTGGAAAATGTAGGGGGTGATGAATTCTCAGGAGAACATAGCATGAATAGCCAAGTTTCTGGTATTGAGACTGGCTCGAATGCAATGAGGGGTATTTCGGCTTCCAAGAGATCAATTGTGTTAGGGGATTTGTAGTCCGAGGTACAGACAGGCGTTTCTGTGGCCAGTAGAGGAAAAGCAGAATGGAGTGTTGTTTCCCTGGTGCCAGAGGATGCCTCAGAGAGGGTGCAGAATGATCTCACGGATGAGAAGGGTCAGCAAGAGGTCATTTTCCACATTGGAACCAACGATGTAGGAAGGGACAAGGTTGAGATTCTGATGAGAGATTACAGAGAGTTTGGCATAAAGTTAAAAAGAGATCCTCAAAGATGGTAATATCTGATTTACTTCCAGTGCTACGAGCTAGTGAGGGTAGAATTGGAGGATAGAGCAGATGAATGGATGGCTGAGGCGAAGGATACACATTGTTGGATTATTGGAATCTGTTGTGGTTCTGAACGCCGAGCTGGGAATTTGTGCTGCAGACGTTTCGTCCCCTGTCTGGGTGACATCCTCAGTGCTTGGGAGCCTCCTGTGAAACACTTCTGTGATGTTTCCTTCGGCATTTATAATGATTTGTATCTGCAGCTTCCAGTTGTCAGTTCCAGCTGTCCACTGCAGTGGTCGGTATATTGAGTCCAGGTCGATGTGCTTATTGATTGAATCTGTGGATGAGTGTCATGCCTCTAGGATTTCCCTGGCTGTTCTTTGTTTAGCTGGTCCTATATTAATAGGGCTGTCCCAGTTGAACTCATGTTGCTTGTCATCTGTGTGTGTGGCTACTTAGGATAGCTGATCATGTCGTTTCGTGGCTAGTTGGTGTTCATGGATGCGGATTGTTAGCTGTCTTCCTGTTTGTCCTATGTAAGGTTTTGTGCCGTACTTGCATGGGATTTTGTACACTACATTGGTTTTGCCCATGCTGAGCATCGTGTCCTTCGTCCTGGTGAGTTGTTGTCTGAGTATGGCTGTTGGTTTGTGTGCTGTTATGAGTTCTATTGGTTGCAGTTATCTGGCTGTCAGTTCAGAAATGTTTTTGATGTATGGTAGTGTGGCTGGTCCTTTGCGTTGTGGCATGTCCTCGTTCCGTTGTCTTTCCCTTAGGCATCTGTTGATGAAATTGCGAGGGTATCCGCTTTTGGGAAAAACATTGTATAGGTATACTTCTTCCTCTTCTCACAGTTCTGGTGTACTGCACTGTGTTGTGGCCCTTTTGAACAGTGTCTTGATGCAACTTCTTTTGTGTGTGTTGGGTGATTGCTTTTGTAGTTTAGGAATTGGTCCGTGTGTGTGGCTTTCCTGAATGGTGGCGCTGGAAGTTCTGTCAGTTTTATCCTTCCAAACCTCGGAGCAATTTGAAACAATTTTGTGTCTTTTTTTTACCATTTTAGAGACCATTGAAAAGGTTATCACATGCGTGTGTGTCTAGAGTATCGTTTAGGTGAGACCAGGAATGCATGGAATTCACCAGGCCAGAATTCCCTTCCTGAAAGTACATTGATGAAGCAAATTGGAGTTTGCAATCGACATTGATTTCAGCATCACCGTTACTGATACCAGATTTTAGATCTCGATATTTTATTAATTGTTATGAACTTGCAACAGCTGCCAGAGCATTAGCCTGGTCTGGATTATTAATCCAGTGACATGTCCACAACAGCACCATCTCCTCGTAGGGACCTATTGGAAACCACACTGAGCTGGTTAATTCTGTGCTGTTTGACAGATCTGTCAAAAAGAACTTCTACCAGTTTAACTATCGTGATGGGACTGACGGGGTGATAAATGGTCAGATTGTAACTATTTTCCTCTTAGGGGACTGGACATAGTTGAGTTATTTTCCACATTGTCAGGGAGATGTCAAAGTTGGAGCTGGAATGAAGCAGCTTCCCCAGGGACAAGGCTTGTTGTGCAGCACAAGTCTTCAGTCCTATTGCAGGAATGGTGTCCGGGCCCAATGCCTTTGTCGTATCTACTGTGTTCACCTGTTTCTTCATGTCACTTGCAGCAAATCAAATTGATTGAAGACTGGCATCTGTGATTCTGTGGGCATCATGGCGAGGTGAGGTGGATCATCCACTCAACACGTCTGGCGGAGTACCTTGCAAAAACTACATTATTATATTTTGCACGGATGTACAGGACATTTCAAATATTTAGGATGGGGATAAAAGTGGAACCCTGTCGTCCATGAAATTGTTTAACCGCCCATCACCATTTATGGCTGGATGAGACAGTACTGTTGGTTTGTTGGTATCATTACACCCTCTCTATCAGATGTTATTGCTGCTGTTTGGAATGCAGACAGTCAATTCTGGTAGCTTTAACGGGTTGTTATCAGGTTTAGGTACACACGATTGGGACACTGGCACGCTCACCTATACATCACTGAACCATAGATCAACTTGGTTGGAATGGTAGATTGAGGGATTCTCCCAGGAAAAACGTTACAGATTGTGCTTGAATTTAATTCTGCTTCTGCTGCTGCTGTGGTCTGCAGAACCACATCAATGTCAGGAATACTCTATTTAAGAAAGTTTGGAGAATTAGATCATCTAAAATATTTGCAGATGAGTTTTGATTTCGAAATGAATTGAGTGCAATGAAGGACTAGTGATGAAGGAAGAGTGAAAGAGCCATACTCTTAGAAACTTGCAATATGCAAACTGACCTTTCGGTCCAACTCGTCCATACACCCCTGGTTACATAAACTGAATGATTGCTATTTTTCTTCTTTTGGCACAGACCCCTCCAAACTTTTCCTATTCAGGTACGCATCCAATTGTCTTTCAAATGTTGTAATTGTGCTCCCCAATGCCACTTCCTCTGACAGCTCGCTACATATACACACTACCCTCTGTGAGAAACAACGGTCCCTTAGTTCTCTTTCAAATGTCTTCTCTCTCACCTTAAACCTATCCTCTCTGTTTCTGGACACACCCACCCGGAGGACATGATCTTGTCTATTCATCCTATCCATGCCTCTCATGATGGAGTAATGGTTACCTCTCAGCCTCCAACACAAAAGGAACAAAATCCCAGACTATCCGTATATCTCAAAGCCTCCCGTCTCCGTCACATCATTTTAAACACTTTTGTCCCTCTCCCAGTTTATAACATCCTTCCTATAGAAGGGTGACAAGAATTGCACTCAGTGCTTCAAATGTGGCCTTGCCATTCTCTTTAGGAGCGACAACATGATGTGCCAATTCCTGTAATCAATGCTCTGACCGATGGATGTCAGCTTGCCTTATGCCTTATTCACTGCCCTGTCAATCTGCAACTCCACTTTCATGGAACTATGTACCTGGAATCTCTGTTTGGCAACAGTCCCCAGCGCGCAACCATTTTCTGAATAAATCCTACACTCGTTTGTGTAACAAAATGCAACATATCACATTTATCTGCATGAAGCTCCATCAGCCAATCCTCAGCCCACTTGTCAAGTAGATCAAGATATCTTTCTTCTCTAAGATAGCCTTCTTCACTGTCCAACATAACTCCAATTTGGCGGTTCATCTCCAAATTACTATCCACGATTCCAAAGTTCTCATCCAAACCATTTACAAAAACAATGAACAACAGCAGCCTGGTCCTTGTGGCACAACGCTGGACACGGGCCACCAACTGGAACAGCAAATCTCTCCCAACACACTCTGTCTCCTACGGTCAAGCCAGTTTTGCATCTAAATGGATAACTCTCCCTGATCTCCTATGATCTAAACTTACTAAACAGACTACCATGCAGAACATTGTTGGGCCTCACTAAGGTCCACGTAGACAACGTATGCTGTTTTACCTTCATCTATCTTCCTGATCATCTCTTCAAAAACTGCAACCTAGTTTGTGAGACATGTATTCCCAGACATAACGCCGTGCTGAATACCCCTAATCAGTCCTTGCCTTTCCAAATGCATGCAAATCCTGCCTCTCAGAATACCAAAACATGCAAATTTCAGAACCAGCCAGCTGTCGAATCTTCTCTTTGTATCTTCCTCTGTCTTCTTTTCTTCTCCTTAGAGTTTCTGTTTCACAGGTCATTGATAAATATAGGTGAATTTAAGAGAGCTATTCTCCGGGCAGTCTGCAGATGGTGGTGGCGTGGCAGTTCTCCACCAACTGATCATTGAATTTTAAGCTTTATACCCCAAAGCATCGGGTCATTTCATTTTTTTTTATAATTTGCCAAATGCCAAATTTAAACTTCATTGTAGTTTAGTTTCTTGGGACATAATTTAAATAGATGGATCAAATTTGATTTTATTTTTTGTCTCATAGCAACCCGGGTACTGCCAGCTGCTGGATTACATGCTACATTGTAAATTTTCCAGAACTCACTGTGCTTGTAAATCCTTCAGCCCACTTAAAGGAACAGTAACCTTTACACGTTCATAACACCTTCTCTCTCAAAAAAACATCATAATTAAAACACAGTCTCATTTGTTTTTCTATTCTTTAAACACATTACCATAACATACAGATGACATAAATCTGTTCACTTAACTTCTTCCCAGATACCTAAATTTAACATTGGATAAATACAAATCTCGTCTAAACTTTATCAGTTAAATTTGTGAGAACACATCTGCGATTACATTCTTACAACACGCTAGATGTACAATTTTTAAAGGAAATGTCTGTAATATAAGGCTCCAATGAAATAGCCTTTAAAATGTTCAAAAATATAAGTCGATTGGGATCCATGTACATAACCGTCTCCAACACGCTATTTGTGAGTACTCATTATAATGTTATAAGGCTAGTTCCAAACTCAATAGCTCTTTCTCAATCATGGAATATTTTCTCTGGTGGAAGTTGAGTTTCTTTTAAAAGTACAATCCCATCTCATTGCCTTGTAGCAGTATAGCTCCAACCCCTTTGTCGCTAGCGTCGATGGCAACTCTTAAAGGGTTTTGAAACGTTTGGCATATCTAAAACTGGTTTGGTGGTCAATATTTCTTTCGAATGGTCGAATGCCTCCTGGCGTTATTTTGTCCACCAAAACGTTGCTTTCTTCTTCAGCAAGTCGGTTAACGGTGCCACTACACTGCTGACGGTTGGAACAAACTTCCGATAGAATCCGCTGACTCCTCAGGAGTGATGCACCTTTTTCTTCGAGGTTGGTCGTGGAAATTCCTGTGTAGCTTTTATCTCTGTGTTCCATGGGTCAAATTTACATGACCGATGTTTTGTCCCAAGGACATCATATCTGCTTTCGCGAATTCAGTTTTCTTTAATTTTATCACCAGTTTTGTTTCTCATATTCATTCAAATAGCTCTGCCAACTGTACCTAGCAATCTTTCCAGAACTTAGTAAAGATCACTACATCGTCCAAACCGACTTCACAGTTTATTAATCAGGCCACAACTCTGTTCATGCGCCTTACGAATGTGTTGGGTGTGTTCTTCATTCCAAAGGGCATCACTTTGAATTGATACAGTCCATTTGGTATTATAATTCAGAAATTTATTTTACCGTCCCTGATAAAGGTGCCTGCCAGAAACCAAACATCATGTCCGACTTTGTGATGTAACTGACTTGTCCAACTTTCTCGATACAGTCTTCCAGTGTCGGTAATGGATATAAGTCTGATTTTGTGACAGTGTTGACCTTCCAATAATCCAACCAAACTCATTGAGTGCCATCCGGTTTGGGAACTAAAATGATCGGGGAGCTCTACTCGCTCTGCCTTGGTTCTATGATAACCTCATTGAGCATGACCTCTACCTCATTCTGAATCTGTCTGGCTTTGAGAGAATTAAGCTGATAGGGTGTTGATTTATCGGAATAATATTCCATAGGTCTACTTCAGGTACAATGGCAATAGTATCCCCAATATAATTCTTAAATAAGCCCTCATATTGCAATAACAAACTTTTCAACTGCGTTCTATGCTCCTGAGGCAGATAGTTTACGAAGCTATCCCACTGCTCAAAGTCTTCTACACTTTTAACATATTTTGAGGCACACCAAAATCCACAACATTTGGAATTGATACCTCACTCTGTGGGGCAGAAAGTAGCACCTGTTTCTCCAATTCTTTCTCTCCTCTACTTTTCCAGAGGGCACACTCATTTATAAGCCACATGAAGGGGTTTCTGAATGTGGGAATTGGCGACAGAGGTGCTAGTTTCATTACTACCTGTGGCCTACCTATTATTTGACATATATGACACGTATGCCAGAAGCTCACCATATCGTTGCGCATTCCAGGTCAATAAAAATGTTTTTGTCCCTTAGACTGAGTATTTCGTACCCTTCGGTGACCTCCCACAGGTAGTTCATGTGCTACCCGTAACACTTCCTGTCTCTATGCCACCGGCAACACAATCTGGTGCACTTCAGCACACTACTCCTCTGCACTAACCTACCATAGTCTCCATTTCCATCTTAGGATTCTATATTTCCGATAATAATCCCCAGAAATATCTTTGCCTCATTTTCGGAGTCCGCGTCCATATATATATCTTTTATCATCTTGCCTGTCTGTTGCAAATCCCTTCGCCTTTCAGGACTAAACGCCCTTGTCTGACCCTCTGTTTGTTCATGTTTTCCCTGCACCATTACATCAAACAGGATGTCAGCTATCTGAACCTTAACTCCTACGTCTTGTCTTTAGTTAGTGCTTCGTGCTAATGGGATCTGGTTACTGTACAGTCTGAGAAAATACCCGTGTATTTCTGTTTTAACTCCTCTGTTTCTTGGCCTTCTTGGGCTTCTGCACAACAAGGGCTATTGCTCCCAGCTTGGACCCTGCTAAATCATTCTCAAGAACAAACTGGATTTCTGAAACTCACGCTCTGTCGGTCACTCCCATGGTTACTTCCCCAGACTTGAGAATGCACTCCAACCTGATCTTATGGAGAGGAAAGCTAAATGTCTGCCCATCTATCACACAAATTATGACAGCCTTGAGTAACAGATCAGAAATACTGAAAATTGCTCATTTTTACTACTAGAAACTGGTTAGATCCCGTATCTCTCAAAATTATAACTTATTCTCCTTCTTCTCCTGTTGGTTCTGAGTGAATTTTACTCACAGAGGCGAATTCTTTATAGAGGTCAGGTACTGAGTCCTTACCCAGCCTCTGCTGAGGCTGTGCACTTTCCTGCAACTCTTCAGTTCTTGTTGGGGTTTCCTTTCAGACTTTCACTACTGCCACTGGCTTACCTTCTTTTACCACATCTTTTCCTACAGTACCTTTCTTAACGATCAGCACTGTGACCATACATACCCCTCCTTATGGCAGTGACAGCATCTTTTCCCAATACCCTTCTGAAACCACGGTCACTGTAGCTTTCTGTGTCCCACTCTATTACACTGAAATCACCTGAGGCCCTTCAGCTCGTTTATATCCTCTTGGGCATCTTCTTTAACCTGTGGTAAACTCTTATTCACTACTGTTTCTTTTATAGTGTAGCATCTCCAAACCTCCCAATGCGATCCTTCACAGGACGAAATTCTGGTTGGAAACTTGTCTTATGCAGCAACATGTATTCATCTGCTAATTCTACTGCCCTTCTCAATTTCTGAACTTTCTATTTCTCTACGTGAATTCTTATCATCTCTGGAAGTGAGTTTTTTTTAATTCATTCAGCAGAGTAATCTCTATTAGAGCCTCATAGGTCATAACTATTTTTAAAGTAAGCATCCATCTATCAAAATGCCTATGTTTACTTATTTCAAACTCAATAGAAGTCTGACCTGATTACTTCTTTATGTTTCTGTCCTGCTGTCTATATGATTCTGGTACCAGTTCGTGAGCACTTAAAAGCTTGTTTAACGTCTTGAGAATCTCGTGACCCCTCATCTGACAGCAGAGGAAATACCTCACTCGCCCTGCCTACCACGTTAGTCCGAACTAACATTACCCATAAATCCTTGGACCACTCAAAATGCCTAGCCAATTTTCAAATGAGATGAAGAAGGCATCAAAGTCTTTCTCATTAAAATGTTGCAGAGTATTGACATGGTTGTATATAACAGTACCGTCTCTTTTAATCTCCATCTTTTTGTTGTGACTTTGCTGACTAAATTGCAACTCCTCACGTTCAAATTCTCTCTCTTTTTGGTCAGCTAAGAACCTTCTCCTTCTCTTTTTCTCTCTCTCCGTTCTGTCTTGCTTTCTGTTTCTTCGTTCTCTCTTTTTCTCTCCCTTTGTTTATCTTTAAACTGCATTTTCCTCAATTGTAATTTAAGTTTTTTTGTCACTCTACTGTACTTTTATGTGTTTCTGACACACCTTAGTATGTGAGAAATTCCAGGACAATTTCAGATTCACTTTTGTCCTTGATTAAATCCAAATATAACTTCCTTTCTAATTCTAAAAGTTTGGCCTTTTTCTTTCCTTCTAAGATTTTGTGGTGAATTTGAGAATCATCTTCAAACCCCTCTTATCTTTTCTAACAGCCATTTGTCTCACTTTTAATTTGAACAAACACGGGTCATCGGAATTAAGCAAGTTGTCTAACTGACGTTTTACTTAAAGATCTCAGACACGAACGTGCAAATATTTAAATATACTTTGTTTTCTTTTCATTCCTCAAATCTATTCAAATCTGCTCAAATCTCAGACTGGATCTGTCTAAACTTGTTCATATCGTGGACTAAAGCCCTCACGCTGTTCCGACACAGGGTTAACCCCTCTCCTAATTTAAACCAGCCACACAAAATGTTCACCTCATACCATAATCTGTTAAATTTTGAAAGGCAAAGATCCATTTACAGAGGTCACAATTTAAAGTAAAATTATCAATTTTGTTATTTAAGTACAAGACAGAATACAGAAACAAACAACTATTTAGAACTCCCTTCGGTTAAATGCATCTTTTATCTCCCACTCTAAATTACTGGTCAAATAAAACAAAACAAAAACAAAGTTACAAAAAATTATCACGTTTCAACACCAGTCAGCTTTGCTGATTCTCCTTTATAGACTTTCCTCTGTAGAGTTTTCTCTCAGTTGGCTTCGATGTTCTGCTGTACAAACCTCTTATAGACAGGTACCTTTCAGAAAGACCTTCAGCTCGCAGTCTATCTTTCTGGATGCCCTTGGCAATTCTCCCCCTAAATGTTCAAAATGTCCAGTTTTACACCTCTAAACATCGGACCGTTTCATTGAGTTTGGTATCATCAAGTATTTCAAACTCAATTTGATTTCAGTGCGTTGGGACAAATTTTAAACTGGCCGAATTTGAATTGGTTTTCGTTTCGTGGCAACTAAGCTATTGATTTCACAGTTAAATGTTGCATTTACCTTCTTTCAGAACACTTTGTGCCAGCTTCCAGCCTCTCTTAAATGTAACATATATGTCTACACCTTCATAACAATAACTTTTATCTGCCCTGCATAGCTTTCCATAAATTTGATCAACTTAGTAAGTTCACATATTAGTGTTTTCTGTTCCAAAAAGACCCATTTTCTCTCTTCCTTCCTTTACCTAAATCCTTCTTTCCAGTTATCATTCCAATGACTTACAATGTTACAGTATTCTTTGACAAATAATTACATTGTGTGTGTGTATGTGCATGTGTGTATATGTGTGTGTCTATGTGTGTATGCATGTGCGTTCGTGTGTGTATGTGTGTGTACATGTGTGCATGTTTGTGTGTTTTGTGAATAATTTTCTGTAATTGGATTGACATGAAAGAATGAGATGTTATCACATTCCCATATGATAGAGTAAATGTACAACGTTTCCAAGCTTTCTGATATCAAAAAAGATGTAAAAACCTCCTTTATTCATGATTGGAAAAGTGAACAAATGATGTTCACGGACCGAACAGCAGTAATGTAATGAACCTTTACTGGGATCATTAAACGACCAAATATTTAGTTTTCTATTGAGAGTTTAAATTCAGTTTTTTTTCAATTGTGTGATGCGTACGTTTTTATCAATATGCAATCAACATCAGTAACAAAACCAGACGTTTCTTGAAATGCTCAGTAGTTCTGTCAGTATCTCTTGTGAGAAAGCTGATTCAACATAATGTAGAGAATGGGTCTGGGTTGTTTGTGTTTTGTCAATATTGTTCAGCGATATGCCGCTAAGGTGCATTAGTCAGGGGTAAATGTAGAGTAACACAGTAGGGGAATGGGTTACTCTTCAAAGGGCCAGCGTGGACGTGCTATTTGAAATGGCCTGTTTCCCTACCGTAGGGATTCTATGATTCTATGCTTTCTTCATAAAAAGGCAGGTCGGTACAAGGATCAAGAAAGTCTCCGAGTATGCTCAGGGCGTATTGAAGTGAAAGGGTAAACAGCCATAGGTCGTGGTTCACATTGACACCAATGACGTCGGTAGGAAGAGTGAAAGGTTGAAAGGTCCTGCTAAGCAAGTTCAGGGAGTTAGGAGTGAGGTTAAAAGCAGGGTGTCCAGGGTTGTATTCTAGGGATTACTCCCCGGGCATCTGGAAGTGAGTCAAGGAAGCGGAAGATAATTGACTTGAATCCGTAGCCAATATCTAGTTTGGAAGGAAGGTTTCTAATTTTTGGATGATTCCAATCGCGTCCAGGGCTGGTGGGAACTGTACAAAAAGGAAAATGTGCACTTTAACTGGAGGATCCCCACCATCCTGGAAGGGAGGTGTGATCGCGCAGACTTAAGCTAATGATACAGGAGGATTGGAAACAAAGCAGCAGGTCAGAAACTGAGCAGAAAGTAATGGTTTGTCAAATAAACATACAGAATCATTTTAATGACCATGCTGTGGGAACTAATCACAACAATTTTAAAAATGTGGGTTGCAAGTTGGAGTAAGTGATAGGCTCACTATGATCAGGGATCAATAAATAAGGATGGAGAGCCTATGTACACAAGTATTAAAAGAGAAAGATAAATCTAAAGAACCTACATTAAAACGTTTTATAACTAAATGTGTGCAGAATTTGGAATAAAATGAATGAGCTAATAGTGCAAACAGGTATAAATATGTATGGCATGGTGTACATGACTGAAATGTGGTTACATGAAGGTCAGGACTGGGGTGTTAAATGTCCAAGGCTACTCAGTATTCAGACTAGAAGGAACAGCAGTTGGAATTTCTGTATTAGTTCAGAATTATGTCAAGGCTGCATTAAGAAATGATATTAGCACGTGGGACAAAAATGATGAATCAATCTGGATTGAAATAAAACACATTGAAAGAAATCTATTGGTAGCAGCATTTACAGACCACAAACTACCCCCCACCCCAACCCGAAAAATTGCTTTCAAAGTAGGGATTAGCATGAACCAGGAAATATCGGTGGCTTGAGACAAGAGCACAGGAGTGATTATGGGAATATGAGCATGCAAATTGACTGGATTAATCAATTTGGCAACGGGAGCCTCAAAGAACGATTCGTCGAATATATGGTGGTTTATTTCTTTGATTAACATGTAATGGAACTAGCTGTGAACTGCTTTGGTATTACATAATGAGGAAGAAGTGATAAATAATATTGTAGCATAGGATCATCTCAGAAAGAGTGACCACAACATGTTGGAGTTTCATATTCAGACTGACACAGAGAGTCACAGAGGAGAAGTTTAGTGTTGAACAATGATAATTTTACTGGCCTGAGGACGGGCTTGGCATGAGTGGACATGTCAAAAAGATTAAAGTGCAAGACATTTAAAGAACATTGGCAACTACTTGGAGAGATAGTCAAAACCCCTCAAATAAAGTTAATTCTGAGTGGAAGAGGAATTGTAAAAATGTGAAAAACAATCCATGTCTTAACAAGGAAGTCAACAATGACGTGAAGGTTATTGGCTGGTTGTATTATCGCTTACTGTTAATCCAGATTATGTTCTAGAACATAGAACATAGAAAAATACAATGCAGTACAGGCCCTTTGGCCCTCGATGTTGCGCCGATCCAAGCCCACCTAACCTACACTAGCCCACTTTCCTCCATATGCCTATCCAATGCCCGTTTAAATGCCCACAAGAGGGAGAGTACACCACTGTGCCTGGCAGGGCATTCCATGTACTCGCGACTTGCTGAGTAAAGAATCTACTGCTAACATCTGTCCTATACCTACCACCCCTTAATTTAAAGCTGTGCCCCCTCGTAATATCTGACTCCATATGTGGAAAAACGTTCTCACTGTCAACCCTATTTAAACCCCTAATCATCTTGTACACCTCTATCAAGTCACCCCTAAACCTTCTTTTCTCCAATGAAAACAGCCCCAAGTGCCTCAGCCTTTCCTCATACGATCTTCCTCCCATACCAGGCAACATCCTGGTAAACCTCCTTTGCACCCGTTCCAGTGCCTCCACATCCTTCCTATAGTATGGCGACCAAAACTGCACACAATACTCCAGATGCGGCTGAACCAAAGTCTTACAAAAATGCAACATGACCTCAGGACTCCAGAACTCAATTCCTCTACCAATAAAAGCCAGTACGCCATATGCCTTCTTCACAGCACTATTTACCTGGGTGGCAACTTTCAGAGATCTGTGTACATGGACACCAAGATCCCTCTGCTCATCCACACTACCAAGTTTCCGACCATTAGCAGAGTTCTGAATCTTGTTGATACTCTTACCAAAGTGAATCACTTCACACTTAGCTACATTGAACTCCATTTGCCACCTTTCTGCACAGCTCTGCAGCTTATCTATATCCCGCTGTAACCTGCCACATCCTTCCTCACGATCAACAACTCCACGACTTTCATATCATCCGCAAACTTGCTCATCCAACCTTCTAGCCCCTCCTCCAGGTCATTTATAAAAATGACAAACAGCAATGGTCCCAAAACAGATTCTTGTGGAACACCGCTAGTAACTGCACTCCAAGATGAACCTTTACCATCAACTACTACCCTCTGTTTTCTTCCAGCCAGCCAATTACTAATCCAAACCTCCAACTCACCCTCAATGCCATAATTCTGTATTTTTTGCAGTAGCCTACCATGGGGAACCTTATCAAACGCCTTACTAAAGTCCATATACTCCACATCTACCTCTTTACCCTCGTCCACCTCCTTAGTCACCTTCTCAATGAATTCAATAAAGTTTGTGAGGCACGACCTGCCCTTCACAAAACCATGCTGACTATCCTTGATCACATTATTCCTATCCAGATATTAATAAATCCTATCCCTTACAATTCTCTCTAAGACTTTGCCCACAACAGAGGTAAGACTCACCGGCCTATAGTTACTAGGGATATCCCTACTCCCCTTCTTGAACAAGGGAAGCACATTTGCTATCCTCCAGTCTTCTGGCACTACTCCAAGGACATAAAAATCTACGCCAATGGCTCTGCAATCTCCTCGCTTGCTTCCCAGAGAATCCTAGGATAAATGTCATCAGGCCCAGGGGACTTATCTACATTCACCCTTTCCAGAATTTCCAACACCTCTTCCCTATCCATCTCAAAGCCATCCATTCTAATTAATTGTGACTCAATATTCACATCGGCAACAATGTCCTGTTCCTGAGTGAATACTGACGAAAAGTATTCATTCAGTGTCTCCTCAATTTCTTCAGCCTCCACACGCAACTTCCCACTACTATCCTTGACTGGACCTATTCCTACCCTAGTCATCCTTTCTTTCCTACATACCTATAGAAAGCCTTTGGATTTTCCCTAATCCTACCAACCAAGGACATTTCATGTCCCCTCCTTGCTGATCTTAGCTCTCTCTTTAGATCCTTCCTGGCTACCTTATAACTCTCAATCGCCCCAATTGAACCTTCATGCCTCATCTTTACATAGGCTGCCCTCTTCCCTTTAACAAGGTATTCCAATTCCTTATTAAACCACAGCTCCCTCACACGACCCTTTCCTCCCTGCCTGACAGGTAAATACTTATCAAGGACACTCAGTAGTTAATCCTTGAACAAGCTCCACATATCGATTGCACCCTTCCCTTGAAGCCTACTTTTCCAAGCCGTGCATCCTAAGTCATGCCTCACCGCATCATAATTTCCATGAGCCCAGCTATAACTCTTGCCCTGTAGTGCACACTTATCCCTCTCCATCACTAGAGTAAAAGTCACCGAATTGTGGTCACTGTCCCCAAAGTGCTCACCTACCTCCAATTCTAACACTTGGCCTGGTTCTTTACCCAGAACCAAATCTAGTATGGCCTCACATCTTGGTGGCCTGTCTACATATTGTGTCAGGAAACCCTCCTGCACACATTGACAAACACCGACCCATCTAACGTACTCGAGCTATAGCTTTCCCAGTCAATATTTGGAAAGTTAAAGTCCCCCATAACAACCACCCTATTACTTTCACTCTTCTCCTGAATCATCCTCGCAATCCTTTCTTCTACGTCTCTAGGACTATTAGGAGGCCTGTAGAAAACTCCGAACAGGGTGACCTCACCTTTCCTATTTCTAAGCTCAGCCCAAACTACCTCAGATGGCGAGTCTTCATCCATCGTCCTTTCCACTGCTGTAATACTGTCTTTGACAAGCAATGCCACACCTCCCCCTCTTTTATCCCCACCTCGGACCCTACTAAACCCTGGAACCTGCAACAATCAATCTTGTCCCTGTTCTATCCATGTCTCCGTAATAGCCACAACATCGAACTCCCAAGTACCAACCCACGCTGCAAGTTCACCTACCTTATTTCATATACTTCTCGCATTGACGCATACACACTTCAAGCCACCTTCCTGTTTACAGGCACGCTCCTTCGAGATTGATGCCATGTTCCTAACCTCCCTACACTCCAGGTCCTGCACCCTAAAGCTACAGTCTAGGTTCCCATGCCCCTGCAGAGTGAGTTTAAATCCCTCAAAAGAGCACTAGCAAACCTCGCCCCAACGATATTGGTGCCCCTCAGGTTCAGGTGTAGACCATCCTGTTTATAGAGGTCCCACCTTCCCCAGAAAGAACCACAGTTATCCAGAAACCGGAATCCCTCCCTCCTGCACCATCCCTGTAGCCACGCATTTAACTGCTCTCTCTCCCTATTCCTCGACTCTCTATCACGTGGCACGGGTAACAAACCAGAGAAAACAACTCTGTTTGTTCTAACTCTGAGCTTCCGACCTAGCTCCCTGAAAGCCTGCCTAACATCCTCATCCCTCTTCCTACCTATGTCGTTAGTGCCAACGTGGACCACGACTTCGGGCTGCTCCCCATCCCCCTTAAGGACCCGGAAAACATGATCAGAGACATCACGTACCCTTGCACCTGGGAAGCAACATACCAAACGTGAGTCTCTCTCGCCCCCATAAAACCGTCTATCTCTGCCCCGAACTATTGAGTCCCCAATAACTATTGCTCTGCTCTTCTTCACCCTTCTCTTCTGAGCAATGGGGATAGGATCTGTGCCAGAAGCCTGAACCCCATTGCTTATCCCTGGTAAGTCGTCCCCCCCACAAGTATCCAAAACGGTATACTTGTTCTTGAGGGGAACAGCCGCAGAGGGTCTCTGCACTGGCTGCTTCCTCCCAGTCCCCCTCACTGTGACCCATCTGTCTGCAATCTTTGAAGTTACTACTTCCCTAAAGCTCCGATCTATAACCCCCTCTGCCTCCCGAATGGTCCTTAGATAATCCAACTCCAGCTCCAGTTCCCTAACACGGTCTTGGAGGAGCTGGAGATGGGTGAGCTTCCTGCAAGTGTAACCAGCAGGGACGACCATGGCATCCCTCACCTCAAACATGTTCGAAGAGGAACATTGCACTGCCTTCACTGCCATCCCTCTAAAAGTAACCTCTTAAAAAAACTAGGTCTAAACACTAGAATAGGCAAAATGCAGCACTTACCTTCTTACCACAACGGGTCTTATTATTAGGTGAGAGAAGGAGGGCGGATGGGAGGCACTACCTTGTTGTGCCTCGGGTTCCTCTCTTGCGCGCCTTTATAGGGAAAAAGAACAACTTACCCAGGTAAGCTTCGCTATACCAGCTTCCGGGTCCGCTCCGCGCTTTTTAAGAAAAAAAATCAAATTTAAACCGTGAAACAAACGTCATCGAGCATTCAAGCAGCCACTGCCAAACAGCCCTTACCTGCTCTGCTGAGAGAGTGAGCATGGTTTCAAATGCCGCCACGGCAGATGGTGGAATTTAAATCCGAAATGAACCTGGAATTAAGAGTCTATTGGTGGTAATGAAGCCATTGCTCATTGTTAGAAACACCCATATGTTTCATGAATGTTCTTTAGGACCGGAAACCACCATCCTTACCTGGTCTGACCGGCATGACACTTCCAACCCATACAAATTTGGTTGACGCTTAACTGCCCTCTGGGCAATTAGGGACAGACAACGAGTTCTGTCTAACCGGCGACACCCTCATCCTTTAATGAATTAAAGAAAAACACTTTAACTGTCAGCAAACGGCTACTAAAAACAAAATCAAAGTGGCTTTGAAGGAAAAAAGTAGAAAACTTAAGAAATATTAAAGAGCACTTCTCTGAGTTGAAAAAAAAGTATCAGAATGCTGAAAGTAAATGTTGGCCTTTGAGAGGATGAAAATGGCGAGGTAATAATGGGAAACTCAGAAATGGCAGAGGTAAAACCAACACTTCCTGTTTTCATAGTGCAAGATAATTTATTCCCAAAATTTAAAACAGCAAAGGTTCATGATGGAAGTACGATGACGATGAAGAAGATATTAAATACATTGATGGTATTATAGGCAGGTCAGACCTTCGGCCTGCAGTCTATCATATTAAAGGATGTAATAGCAGAGATAGTGGATGTGTTAGTTAGGATATTCAAAAAATCCTTAGATTCTGGAACGGTATGAAATATTGGAAAAGTAATAACGTACAGATTGGCAAAATTTCACAAACTATAGACCAGTGAGTCTAACCTCTGTAGAGGAGAAGTTTCTTCCGTCAACCATAAAGTAGGAAATAACTGAACACTTGGAAAAACAACGATGAATTCACCATGTCAGCACGGTTTCCTGGTGGGCAGGTTGTGCCTGACATACCTGCTGGAGTTCTTTGAGAATGTAACCAACAAGCTGGATAATGGGGATGCAGCAAATGTATCAGAAGGCATTTGATAAGGTGCTGCGTCAAGGACTGATCTCGCAGGTTAGATCGGAGGGATTAAGGGTAGAGTATTGAATTGGATGGGGGATTTGCTGAAAAACACAAAGCAGAGCATTAGGATAAATAGTCTTTCTCTGGCGAACAGAAACTAGTGAGGAATCAGTTCTCAGACCTGAATTGTTTGCAATCTGCCCAAATGACCTGGAAGGAGAGACAGAGTGCAGTAACAAAATTCACAGATGGCATTCAACTAGGTTTTCAAACAGGCTGTAACGAGGAGCTAAAAAGTTTACAGATGAATACTGATAGGCTTAGAAAATGGGGCAGATTGCTATATCTGGCAGACGGTGTTTAATTTGGTAATTGCGCAGTAGAATTCCATACCACCACTCCTAACTTCTATATTCTTGTTTGTTCCATCTACAATTCTTTGGATTTTATTCACCTTTGGTGGCTGGGGTAACAGGTGTCGAGGGGTTTGGTTCAGGGAGATGCAGGTTGCTCTGTGTGTAGGGAACATGACGTCAATGTGGTGAAAATACCGCAGTCAGGCCTTGTTGATTACGATAGCAGGCCTGTTGTAGATGGCCTATCCCTGTTCTTACCTCATGATGTTTAATTGCCTGGAGTAAACCGCATCAAAATGTTGCAGTCAGACACAGTCAATAATTAAAATGCCTATTTCATAATAAAGGTACAAATGACCATTTAGATCAGAAGTAAAGACTTGGCAATTATTTTGAGATGTAATGACTATTTGGTGCAACTTCAGGCTGGAACTGGGTGATGGGAGAACAAAACACGTCAGCATTGTTGCAACATTATAGTTTCAATATTGAGTAAAAATATTACATTATCAATTCTGTTCGAAAATGTCCACAATCAACATGTTTTGGAAAGTGTTTTGAATGTATTTTAGAAGAATACAAACATTGAAAAGGTTAGAAGAGGAAAATGTGAAGCGGATATAAGTCTTTAAAAAGGTTTAGGCATCTCAAGGGAACGGTCAAATATTGATTTGTGGATCATAGTTGGGAAAATGTGTCTGTGTTTGAGCACAATGGCGATTTGAATGGAAAAACAGTGTATGATTTCAATGAATAGATTGCAAAACTGAGGCACAAGGAAGAGGGAACCTGGATCACAAAACAAAACCTCTGCTTCAACATCACATTTTTCAGTAGGCAATATAAATCTTGAAATATTTTAAAACCAAATACATTTACAAATAGGAAAGTTTTCCGACATTTTACAGATTAATGTTGAGGCCACTTTCACTTTAAAAGTATGTCTCCTTATTATTGAACCTTTGAATAAGGGGAAGAGCTGTTCTCTGTTCACCCTGTCTATACCCCTCAAGATGTTAAACACCTCTGTCAGGAGCACCTCTCAACCTTCCTTGCTTAAAAGTGAAATCAAGATAATCTGGCCTTTCTTCAGTTTGAGTACACTTGTTTGTTACTTCAGAAAGGTATCACATTTATCAGGGTTAAATTTCATCAGCGATTTGTCTGTCCACCTGAACAATCGGTTTCTTCCCTCCTGTACAATCACAAGTTCCTCCTCACTGTGAACCACCAGCTCATCTTTGTGTCATCCACAACATTATTTATCATTTCCCCCAAACTCCATCCCTCCCATTGTCATCATCATCGTTTATGAAGTTCACAACTAAGCCTTGATTTTATCCAGATCTTCAGATGTTCACAGGGAAAGCTTTGAGAATTCCATTCTCTCGCTTTTGCTATTTTGGTGAATTTGCAGCATGATGCAGTTGGGTTTTATTTTACAAGGGAGCCACAATTTTTATTTTGGACTTGGAGCTGAATTCTCCTTTTATACTATGCGCCTCAGTATGTTTATGAATTAAGCTTGTACGCAATTAGTATTGAATTAGGTTTTGGTGGGTTTCACAGCAACATTTGTGTCCTACGTGGTCCTGGATAATTTTCATTGCATCAGTAATAGGCAGAGCTGAAGAAACTTTCCGTCTACGACAGGCACAATCTCATAATTTTGTTTATAAGAGCTGGAGTGATGCGATTCAAACAAATTCTAAATATAGACTCACAGCAGGAGTTCAAATCATATCAGCACGTTCACCTTGAGTTGGAAACACTTTACTAAAATATATGCCCAGTTTTCTTCATATTGTAAAAACAGTTTCAAAAAATGTTCTTAGAGCAGCATGGATCTTACAGCTGCTCCTGGGATTACAGGCAGTTAAATATTTACTGTAGTCCTTTTGCAGTAGATATTATAGTTGATTAATTTAACATTATTTTTTCTTTTTTTACATTCAAAACCAATCAAAAAAGCAAAACAAACTCACGATTTTCTTTCAAATGAATATTTTTTAAAATAACTTTTTAAACCTGTTTTACAAAAAAAGGGAAATAGTCAATTTATGTTTTAAATGGTTTCTTTTATTATACTGTGAACGCTTTCTTTGTTTTGTAAAGTTAAGCAGTTTCTTTTTTTTAAAAAAAGATTTATGCCTTCCTTCCGAAAAGTCCTACACATTTTCAGCTCCGAAGAAAACAATTTTCTTCTCAGATGTTATTGAAGAGGAATATTTTTATTCATTTAATTAGCTAAATGGTTGATTTTGTATAATTTTTCTATGTTTGATACGCATATGCATATATTTTTCAATTTTAACGTAACTGTCTATAGGAAATGAAAGTTAACATAAGGTATCATTAAAAAAAATGTCCTGCTTTCGGCACAATAATATTAAGATTACACAAAAGGGACAGAGAGAATGGCTGGGAGAGTTAGAAAATAATTTTATCGAGTAAATCAATCATATAGATGTGTGGCTCTCTGGAAAGATAAGAAAGTAGTTCAAAATTCTCCGGTGGCTATTCCTCAATCAAAATTATTCTCAGCTTTTAGAAAAGCTGAAGGGGATTGTCTCCCTGAGAAAAATGGAAGAACAATCAATCACTGGACACTTGGAATTATTCTTACGTTTAGCAGTGTTTGAGAAGATTTAGTAGAATTGTTGCATCAATGGACTTCTATCAGGGGCATCAACAAGAGATTCTGAGGCAGTGACCGATAATTTAGGATGGTTTGTTACTTTTCCTGTGCTAGGTTTAAGAATGTCTCGAAACATATCAGGCACACTGTTAAAGGAGAGATTGAGTAGCCAATATTATTGTAGATATTGGCAAGAATGATATTTTTTAGGGAAAGATTAAAGCAGTATATAGTGAACTTATGAGGTGAGGTAGAATTTTTTAAAAAATCTTTAAAGCAATACTTTCTGATTTACTCCCAATGCCAAACTCAGCTAGGAAGGAACAAAGGGATACAGGAGAAAAATCAACAGCTGAAGAGCTACTGTGTTGTTGAGGGATTTAGACTTTTTTGGAAATTGGAATCTATTTTAGAATAGAACTGACCTGTTCAGAATGGTTTGGCCTAACCTAAACTGTAAAGCAATGGACATCTTAGCAGGGAGATTTGCTCATTCTATGTAGTTAGACATTATATTGATAGAGACAGCAAGGGGAATATTCCAAGTAGGTGTGCAAATGGTAGGATGGTTAGCTAAGTTTATGAATATGAGAAGAACACGTCAATAGAAAAGAAAAACGAGAGAGTCCAGAATATATTATATTTCGGAAGCACAATTTTGCATTTATTTCAATGTAAGGAGGGCTGGATGGTGAAGAATTTGTCAAATATGTTCACGAAAACATACTTCATCAATATGTGGATGATTCTAACATAGAAGGAGCAAAACCATGCCTTCTTTAGTGCAAGAGGCAGGGCACGTGACTGAAGTAAACGAGGGAGTACTTTTGGTATTGCAATCATAACTCTATTAGTTTCATAATGGTTATGGAATAGAATCAGGCTTTCATATTTTTTTATTTAATTGGAATACCATAAATGTGAATGGCATGGGACAAGGACTTATCAAGTTTGATTGGAGTAGACTGTTAGCAGGTAAAATGATGTATGACAAGTGGGAGGCGTTCAACAGTCTGATGACGGGAACTGAGAGACACTGTGTTCCAGTTAGAGTGAAGGGTAATGCTTGTAACATTAAGGAGCAATGCACAGTTATCAAACTTTTAATTCAAAAATCAAAGAAATCTTACTTTAGATATGGACAACTGTATTCAATTTAATCTCTTAGTCAATATAAAGAGAGTATGGCATTACTTCGAGAGAAATCAGGAAAGCAAGAAGGAGATATGAGATAGCATGGGCAGATAAGGTTAAGGGTAATCCAAAGACATTGTGCAACTACATTAAGAGCAAAAGGGTAAGGCCGCTCAAAGATCATGAAGGATATCAATGTTTTGAAACCTGAAGATGGGGATTAAAATCATCCCATTCCTAGAACATCAAACAATAGCAAATGCACTATTGCCTGGCCCTCACATTCATCCAGCTGCAACACTATCTGCTATTTGTCAGTATATTGACCCATTTCATCAGATCCTTTTGTATTCTTAGCAATCCTTCTTCACTGTCCTCTAAGCCAACAGTTTTGGTGTCATCCACAAACTTACGAACCATGCCTTCGATATTCTCACGCAAATCATTTACATAAATAGCAATGAAATCCTAGAACAAAACTCTGTGGAACACTGCTTGGCACAAGCATCCAGTCCAAAAAGAAACTGCCCACCATTACTCTCCATCTCCTGATATTGCAACACTTGAAAGTGCTGGAGAGAAACCCAGCAGTTCAGGCAATATCGGAGCAGAAAAAAATGGAATTAACTTTTTTTAGTCCAACATAACTTGTTCATCTAAGACTTGATACGTTAACTCCGTATCTCTGCCAGATCCTGCGTTATTTGCTGCATTTCTCCACCATTTTGCATTTCTATTTCAGATTTACACTATCTCTAATAGTTTGCTTTTTCTTGATTGGTCTGGCTGTTGACCCAAGTTATATTTGGACAATATGCTCCATTCCTGTTCCCATCACTTGTGTCAGTGACACATGTATTAGGCTGGAGTCTGTTTCTTCTCAAAGTTCTGAAACTAAGTGCGCGGATGTCACCAAAGTGATTTTGATGTAAAGGGCCTTTTAGAGACAGCTACACTTGATGTAAAAATAGGAATAGCTTATTAATTATGACATTGTCTGTGCGTTTTATGTCTAAAATGTCTTGGAAGACTTGTCTCCTCAGTCTCTGAACATTTTCAATAATTTCTCTGAATAATTTCAGCAACGTTGGTTGCCATGCAGCCCCTCTACCAGCTTGGTATGAGCTGTATCCTAGTTGTTACTCTGTTGTAACTCACAGTAACCCAACACATTTTGTTATCAGGGTGTGTTTTTATTTCTGAATATCCCGTCCAGATCTGAACAATCTTAACAACCTCTATAATCCGAGATTAAACAGTCTGTATATAAGATATAATTTTGCACATTACATTTAAAATTATCCTATTCTATTCACGTTGGTGTTCAGCATTCTATGTAACAAGGTTAGTCTTTTATCTTGCTCGGCATTGCATTTCATTCCATTTGTCAGAAACAATGATGGCTGAATACTAGTGACTGGGAGATATTACTGCACTCCCCTCAGGTCTCCTCAGTCACTAGCCGCAGCCCTTTCTGTCTCATAACCATTATCTTATTCATTCTGTCACTGACGCATTAACTTATGTCTGTTAATTATCAAGATTATTGTACATTGTATGCACCAGACCCGACTCCTCAAAACAATCTTAAGCATATTGCCCAGACCATAATGCTGCCATTTGTTGAAGTTAAGTGTATAGTGGATAGTCCCAGGGTGAGTTAGCTGGCCCGACTGTTGACTTTTAAATAAATAGAAATGATTTACAAAAATAAGGAATGGAACACAATGAACTGAAAATACTGTACCTGAATAATTCATCTTATCCAAAACTGACAGGCAATCTCCAATTAATGATGCTGATCCAAATTACTTACAACAATCCCAATAAATAAACCCCTGACCACAAAGAGTAAAAAATACACTAAAACGGATATAGGCTACGAAGTCAGAGGGCTTAAAGAGGGGGGAGAGCGTCCAGTTTCAGCAGTGATCCTGACTCAACTAACCTTCGAACTGAACTGACAAGTGTAGCTGGAGAGCTGGCCACATCCTCTTGATAACACCAGTGTTTTTTTTTAAATAAAAGATTTGAAAGCCTTCTTCCCGAGGCATTATCTGTTAAGTAAAAGAAAACAAAGGACCCCATTGAAGCATTCAAAATTGAGACATGTTGAAACCTTGGGTCGTTTAGAACCTCTGTGAAAACAATTCAAGGACAACATAAACTTGTAAAGAAACGGCCTGGCTGACAGATCCCCAGACATATAATTGAATCATCAATATCCAAAAATGGCTTTGGCTTTCAAAACACCCCAAAATAGTGGTTCGTACTTTAAAATGCGCATGTACATTCGTTTACTATAAACATGCAAATGTGTACAACTACATCCGCATTCTGTGTGTGGTACTCCCATGATTGAGTGCCTCCATTTGTCACTCAAGTCTCAGCAATGCATTGACATTCATGTTTTCAAGACCTGCCCTGTGCACAATTTTCTAATTGAATGGCTGCTACAACAGGCTCTAGGTTAACAGGTCAGCACTTTTGTCTGTAAATTTCTCCAAAAAAATTTCAGATACGTTGCTAGGAATCGCCTTCTGAATCTGTGCCAACTTTAGAGAATTATCCCTGTAAGGATGTTGCTTAAATGTAACTGCATCTCCTATAGCTACATTGTGCACAATTAGGTTAGTACTTCCAAGCTAATATCTGCATATATCCCCAAGTGATAGTAATAAATCTTTCTGGTCATTCAATTTTTCTCAGGAAGGCAACTCAATAATTTATCCCAATTTTAGAGAAGAACCTCATTGTCCACTTTAATTTGAGGAATGTTCGATTCATAATCCTCTGAACTTGGTTCTTCCTTCTGTGCCATAATCATTGACACCTTGTCCTCTTGCAATCCTACCCTGTCAAAGTACATTTTGAGCCTATTCACATGACATACACTGTGAGATTTCTTTCTGTCTGAAGTCCTTATCAAGTAGTTGCTCTCACTCAATATCCTTTTGTATTTGGTAAGGTCCACTAAACCTTACTCTTCAAGGTTCACCTATCCCTGGAAGTAACAGTAATACCTCATCCCCGATAGTAAAATTGCAAAATATTGATTTCCTTCTGCTTCCTGTTTCGTTGCATGCTACATTACTTTACAATGTTGTCTAACCAACTCCTCAGCACTATTAATTGTTCTCTAAAGTTTCAGACCTGGTCCAAATGTGTGGCCTTTGAATTCTAACTTAGTATTTTCTCCTTAAACAATTATAATGCTCCTCTCACGTAATGCCCAGAAACTAATTCGAAACGGATTGAATTTGCTCTGGGTTAATTTGGTGCATCCGTGATCACATAAAGCACAAATGGTATTCCTTCCCCTAATCATCAGGATAACTCTGACCATAAACCCTCAACATGGTCTTTAATGATTAATGTCGCCTTTGTAGCGATCCCTGCAATTTTGGGTGGTACACAGTCGAATTGAATTGCTTTATTCTTATGACATTATAGTGAGTAATTCCGATGTGAAGTTTGAACCTTGATCTCATTGTATCTCTTTTGGTAATTTGTATCTCTGTAAAAAGATTAATTCTTCTGCAATTCTTTTAGCTATGATATTGCATTTCGGGATGGCCTCTGGAAATCTAGTTGATCCATCCATTAATTTTAACAAATACTGGTGCCCACAATTAAGACTCTTGTAAAAGGTTCCTCAAATGCTGGAATAATTAAGAAAGGTGCATGTTTAATTATCGCTTGTGTTTTTCTAATTACCTAACATGTATGACAAGACTGGCAAAATTCAACTATATTCTGTTGCAGTCCAGGCCAGTCAAAATGTCTCTGTACTTCAGCCTCCGTTTTCCTCTCTCCTGAGTGACCTCTCGGTAGTAGCTCATGTCCCATCCGCATCACCTCCTTTCTGTACCCCATGGACAATATGATTTGATGAACCTCTGCCGAATCATCATCTCCTTGAATATATGATCGTCTCCATTTCCTCATTTGGACATCATTTTTAAGGTAATAATACTCGAGGATGCATTCAAAATTCCTAACACATGTGCTTTTTGAGACAACTACTTTAATATTTTATCTTTCTCCTGTAATCAATTAGCTTAGCTGAGCTAAAAAAAAACATTTGCATGATTACCTATTTGCTCCTTTTTTTTTCTCAACTATCTGATGGAACAAGTGTCTGTTAATGCCACTTAAGCTTCCTTATCTATACATTTTTGATCTCTCCTGTTTGAACTGGTGACATTGGGACTTTGTTACCCCACAATCAGGAAAGCTTCCATGATAAGACTCCTGTATTGCTTCAGTTGCCACTGACTCCACTGGCTTTTTGAATACGAGACAGCACTCGTACAGGTGAATCAGCTGTATTTTGTCGCAAGCACAAATTGTATTCCTGGAGCTGAGAGTTTGTCCAATTTTCCTACCACAACTTCTCCACACCTTTCTGGAAAATCTATGTTTGCTTTACATAATTTTGCATTTTTTGTCTCAGTGAATTCCCTTTAGCAGTACCTTTTTCTGGAAATAGTGCTTAACGAGTACATATCTCCTTATCCTTCATCATGCCAGTCTGAGAGGATACCATGTCTCTTAATATTGCATCCCCTTTACCTGCCCTATGTGAATAAACTTTCCCTTTGCAGGTATATTGTCAGAGCAGATCCGGCATTTCCAACTTAACAAACCTCCAATCAGCTTGTACACTCTGATACAGCGTTCTAGCTTCCACTGTGCCTTCTGTTACCACTCCAACAAAACTCCCAGGCTTATCCTCTTTTCCTGCATCTGTATTTTTTTTTCCTGAACCTACCAACACAGAGATTTCATGTGACCTAATCTGTTGCAGTGAAAACACCACAGCTTTCTAACTTCTGTGTCTCCTTCAAGCGTTTCCTTTTTATCCTGTGGTATGTTAGACCTTCACGGAGATCTACCTTTCCCTTCCCACGTGAAGATTTCTCTTTGTCCCAATTTCTATCCCTCAAGGACTGAAATTGATTCTGGAAGCCAAACCAAGTTTTACAATCATTAATCACTAGACATACTCACATTCATAAGCAACTTCACGTACATGCCTTGCTGTTTTAACTCTCTGCTCTTCCAAATTATTTTACATTATGTCAGGCAGTGAAGTTCTGAACTCCTCCAAAATAATTGCCTTTCGAAGAGCATTATAACTTTACTCTCTTTTTAAAGCTCTTATCCATCTATCAAAATTAGTTTTTGATCCTTTCAAACTCAATATGGTTTTGACCAGATTCGGCCTTAGATTCCTGAAACGTTGTCTATAGACTTCTGGCACAAACTCACATGTACTTTTTCCTCTCCTCATACTCCCAGACCTCTCCTCTAATAGTGTTACAAATATCTCACAAGCTCTACACACAAGTTCTGTTTTGGATCAATACAACCCACATATCACTGGCCACTGCAATTGTTTCGCTACTTTTTCCAAGTGAAATGTAAAAAGTTTCCATGAATATACCATGTATATCCTATATTTTGTATATCCTGCTCTGTCTCCAGTGGTGCTTTTCCGTGAATATACCTAAAACGTTTCTGACCAGGCTTTCGACCACCAGGGGTTTGCTCTGTTCCTCACTAAGCTTACATTCAGCCATCATCTCCGTCCTTTTAAGCTGACTTTGCATTCTAAGTGTCCATCTCTGCAGCTCAAATGCCTCCTCTTTTCCTTTTTCTCCTGCTAAAGCTATTTGTTATTTTTTTCTGTTTCCTCTGCTAGACCTATTCATTCTCTTTCTTTCTCTTCTGATATTAGTCATTATGTAAACTGCTTAATTTGCGATTGAAGTGAAGTCATCGCTACAGATCCTGCTGGAGTTTCCAGCAAAATGGCATGGGGAGCCACTGCTGCAAGCATCTCATTTTCCTCACATTAGGAGGTAGCTTCAACTTCAATTCGTCCACTAATTCCCGCAGCTTGGACTTCAGGTGCAATTTGCAAAAAACCCAAAATTAATTCTTCCACCTACAAAACATACTTGGTGACTGCAAGAGCCATTGTTATCCGAAGCTCTGTTTACTCGATCAAATCAACACCCAAAGTAAGAGACACTAACACCTGCCACTCGCCGACTAAATTCCACAAATAACCCCCAATCTGTTATGGACCAGGCCCGCCCCCCCCAAAAAATTTTTTTAAGCAGGTTGCCCGGACAGTAATTTTGCTACTTGTTGACGTTTAGTGTATCAAAAATATTCCTGGAATGAATGAATTTGTCAGAATGCTGAGTTTTAAACAAACAGAATGTATTTACCAAATTACCGTTTAAAACACAAGGAATGAAAATGGAATACCTGAGTAATTTGTTCTATCCAAACTCGACAGGTATCCCGACTTAAGGATGCTGTTCCAAATACTTGCACAATCCCAATAAACAAGCCCCTTAGCACAAGGAGTGAATCTTATGCAAACTCAACTAACCCCCAAACTGAACCAATCTACCGAGCTGGAGAGGTGGCCACATCCTCTGATTATACAAGACCTTTTTTTTAAGACTTGAAAGGCAGCCTACTGCTGGAGGCATTACCTGCTTGGTATAAATAAAAGTAACCCAATGAACATTTCAAAATTCATACATATTGGGATCTTGGATCGTTCAGACCCTCTCTCTAAAAAAAACAAGGACAACATGACCTTGTAATGGGACCAGCTTTGTGACAACATGCCATATTTAGCTTTGGACTTAATTCAAAAAATGTGAGTCTTATTCCTTTGAAGCCAATAAAGTGTATTAAAGAGTTTGTGTGTTTATATAAAACAGTGCTGACGCACATTGTGTGTTCAAGAAACAAAATTGCCTTATAAGATCAATGAGATAAAGTCCAGACAGATCCACACGTCCTGCCTATGATCAGGGCAAATATGTCCACTGTAAATCTACTGGTTGGCACCTGTTCTAGTCGAGGAAGGGTCAGCATGGTAACTACATCTAGATTCAGTTTTATGGGGATGGTGGTGGTGGGAGGATCAGGCGGTTACAACATTGCAAACAGACAACACTGCAGAATCATCTTGCCTGCAATAAGAAAACATCCATCATTCTCCCTCACAACGATTTTCACGAGAGCAATTGGTGATGAGAGATGTGACCAATATCCAAGCCATACCAACATTCAATCCAGTCCAGTTGTTATTGTGATATGGAGGAATCACACTGAAAGGAGTTAATTGGATCTGTTTGTTCAGTGACTGTAATTGATGTCAGTCTCCATGGATCCTAATTGTGTCATTGGACGGTTTCCCTCTTCTATTAGTAAGGGGCTTCTTGCAATGTTTTGTCCCATTGCAGCAGCAGATGCATCACCTCCACATTAACAGGGATCAGCAACTGCAGAGAAGGGAAGAGGAGAGATAAACATCTGAGAATAGTCTGAAATGTTTACTTAATGGATCCGAATCTGAGAAGAGTAGACTGGAATGCTGTAACAATGGACAGGGGTTTATCCGATGTTTTTTGTATCTTTCCTGGTCTTGGCTGTCATTACCAGATCGAATAAGCTGTGTACTGTTTATTATCAAGTATTTTACTATCCCTTCCTCTCTCTTGTTGGTGTTCCTGGTAAGTGCCCGCATCTCTATCCATTTATTAACCCCATAAGCCATTTGTTATTCTATTTTGTTATCTATATCTGGCAAAGAGGAAAACTATTGTCTTCAGTTTCAAATGTAAATTCTATTCATTTCCCATAAATTTCAGAACCACCCACACCTCCGGCCTCACAAACATTGCTGAACAAGACTGTTCACAATTCCGATGTACCATTTTGTCCTAAATTCATTTATGTCTCAGTATTCTGTCCATCACTAACCTATCCACAACCAGTTTGATTCTCCTCCCAGTCTCCACTTTAGCGTTAATGCTGATGTTTCATGAACCATTATCTATGCCTTGGTAATATTCTGACTTCATGGTTCCAACTCTCCAGCAAGCACTCTTTCAGTTGCAAATATTTCATTTACAACCTTGTTCTTGTCTCTAACGTAATTTCATGACAGGGACACTGTGTCAGAGTAGTAATGTTGCAAGAAATGTAATTCAGAGGCAAAGGTTATGACACATGAAGGCACTGTTTCACATGCTACCACAGATGATGTCAGAACATATATTCAAATGCGGGAACTGAAAAAAAAGAGAGTTTCACTAATAACAACCATAACATCACCTACATTTTATCTATAATTTTATCTATTTCACTGGTATCCTTTGGTAAAGAAATCTAGCATTACTATCTGGTCTGACTCAGTACCACAGAAATATGCTTGGCTCTGTACTGCCTGAAAGAATGTCATCACAATAAAGGGCATTTGGTAACGGTCAACAATTAGCTGTGCTTGCCAGTGATTCAATAATATAATAATAAAAGCATAAAACTGAATGAAGTCGAATCAAAACAAACAAAGAAATTTACAGATTGACATAGCACATGCATGAGAATTGGCATCAGAAAAACATAAACAGCATGCTCGACATCAGAAACAAACAGAAATCCAGAGACACTGAGCAGCATTGGCAGATTCAGGTCGATGAAAAACAGAATTGGCACTTGAGTCCACTGACCATACATCAGAACTGAATGTCGCTGGGAAATAGTGTATTTGTTGTTGATGACAGGGACATCTGTTGTGAAGGGGAGAAGGTGTGAGTTGAATAGATGTATAAAGAGACACGTAGACAGAATGAAGCAAACAAAGGATTGTTGATGATCAGCTGGAATGGAAATATAAACGAAATTAACATTATCTATTTTATCCTGTTCCCATTTCACTGAATATCATATCCATTTAGGGTAGACATCAAAGTCCCTGTGTAAAGTGAGTTATGTCCCTTTGTCTCTCTGGTAAAGTGTGATGATCTATTTTATTCAATAATGGGATGCTGGGTCAGTACTAAATTCCTTTCCTCATTGTCCTTGAGAAGGTGTTGGTGAGCTGCCTTTCTGGCCCACTGCAGTCCGTGGGCTGTAAGTAGTCAGTGCTGAGGTCCATCCAGTTTAAATTCTTCCAGACTTTGTAGTTAGTAATATAACTGAGTGCCTGGCTTGGCCAATGCAAACTTCAACTGAGAGTTAATCGCATTGCTGTAGGTCTGGAGTCACACTTCAGCCCGACCAGGTGAAGATGATAGATTTCCCTGAAGGGTATAAAGGTGCCAGGCCGTAGAATCAACAATGGCTTCATTGTTTTATTTGATTCTTAATTCCTCACATTTTATTGAATTCAAATTCCAACATTTGCTGAGGTGGAATTCAAATCCGGGTCTGGGTCATTGCTTGCGTCCCCCCGTTAATATTCTGGAGAAAATACAGCCTACGCCATTGCCTCCTCAGCATTTCCAACCACCTCCAATGGCTAGTGATGTTGCTGTTGCTCTGGCTTTGCTTCATAGGCAATGAAATGATTAGATAAAACATATCATCCTTCTTATTTTGTATTTATGAGAAGGCAAATGGTCCTTGGTCATGAGTCACTGACAGAATTCATATGGAGGAGTAATTAATCAGCACAGTAAATGAGTGGTGTCCTTCATTGCACAATGATTAAGTCTAAGAGTAAAAACACCATTTTGCAGTTGTAAACTGTTGTTGGGACAGTACTTGGGGCACTGTGAACAGGTTTCTCTCCTTTATAATGAATGATCTACTTGCTACAGTGTAATGGAATTTTACCAGACTATCCCTATAGTGGTGGTATCATGAGAGACTATGAAGGAGATGGCTGCTTAATATGTATCGCTACAAAAAAAAAACTGATTGCATTGAAACTTGAGTGTTATAACCTAACACTCAATATTTCCCAAAAAAGTTAATACCGTGAAATATAACTTGTTTTCTGCGATACACGTATTCACGTTTGTACAAATATATAGATAGGAAACTTTGAGAAGCATATTGGCCAAGTGCAGGAAAGCTGGGTGAGCATGGATGGACATTTTTGTCAGCATGAACCATTTTGGGCTAAAGGGTTGTCTCCGTGGTGTTGGACTCTATGATTCTATGATAGTTTACGTAGCTCTGTGGACCCACATGTTGATTGAGAGAGACCTCCATGTTCTGAACGAACTTTTACCCCTCAATGTACAGTTAGTTTGTGACCCAGCACTGAACGTCTTGTTGTTCACAAATCTGTCAGCAGTCACACTCTAATCGAGTTAGCCATTCCCATCAGATTCGGACCTGCTTACAGAAAACGAGACCATCTTTTCTGTCACGAAGTTGTCGTTTTTTTTCACAAAGCTTTTCCTTTGGTCAAGGAGACTCTGTCCTTGATTGTTTTCAGAGGGGCATTAAAATGGGGCCTGGCTCTGATTAGTCTGGCTTCGTACAGAGATGATATATGGAAGAAGATGAAACTTCCAGCAAAAGTGGTCATGCTTTAGAAGGGACGTGTATAATGAAAGGGGAGTGGTCAGCCTTTTTTAGCTGAATGAGCTGAGCTGAGCTGAGCTGAGCTGAACTGAGCAGTTTTCAGTGAGCCTTGAACTGGGAAGTTCAACAAGGAACTGTTTGGAAACTCTCTCTCTTTTCTGTCCTTCAACTTCAACCTGAAAACATGTGTTCCATTTCTACTGGGTTTTACAGGGTGTTTGCATATTGGGACTGTTGTGTATATTTGGAACAGCATAATTAAGTCTAGCTGGATAGGTTGAGTTGGGTAGGGGTCCTTATTCTGTTCTTTGTGTTTCATTGTGTCATTCTGTGAATAAAGTTTTTTTCTGTTTTAAAATTTAGTTGACAAACTCCCTATCTTATTCCTGGAAATTTTCATTGTCCACTTTCTGAAACAAATTGCAAAGTTATGCCCTGGCCTCCCTGCTTAAGAATATTTTAAGTGGTCTAGCCTAGTCCATAACAGATTTTGGGCTCTTTGCGGGATTTTAAACAGCAAGTGTATCTTTATTTCGAGTTTTGCTTTTGTTGTGTAGACAAAGCTTGGGATAGCAATGGCTCTTTCAGTCGCCAAAAGTTTTCTGCACGTGGATGTAGTGACTGGAAGTTTTGAAGAAAATGAATAAGACCAAGTTGCATGAATTAGCAGAGAAGCTGGAGTCAAAACGGCCTGCTTCTGCGAGGAAAGGAGAGTTAGTTGGAGCAGTAAATCATCAATTAAACTTGCTGGAGAAACCATCCAGAATCTATACAGTTGGTAAGAATTCAATTGCAAAGGAAGCAGCTTGACTTATAGGCGAGATGTAAGGAATGCGCAGCAGAAATGAAACAGTTTCCATTACGATTAAAAGCAGAACAGAGGAAAAACGGAGAGTAGCAGAAGAGAGAGAAAAAGAGAGAGCAGAAGAGGAGAAAGAAAGAGACAGCTTTTGAACAGCAAAAACTGACACTTAAAAAGGAAAGTCAGCGTAGAAGGCAGGAGATAAAAGTTGGGGATAGGGTGAGTGAGGAAGAGAGTGAGGATGAGCAAGCCCCAGGTAGTCAGAAGCCTAGTTGATTACAAGCATTGTCTACATTTGATGAGAAGGATTTGGACGACTTTTTCAACTCATTTGAAAAGGTGGCTAAACAAATGCAGTGGCCAGAGTTTTGTTGATCCAAACGAAATTTGTAGGTAGGGCTAGTGAGGTATTCGCATCCCTATCAGAGGAGGTATCTGCGGAATACGTGGAGCTGAAAAAAGCCTTTTAACTGCATATGAGCTTGTACCAGAAGCCTATAGACAACGTTCCAGGAATCTAACAGATATCCTGGTCAAACCTACATTGAGTTTGAAAGGATCAAACAGAGTAATTTAGATAGAAGGATAATAGTTTTAAAAATCAAGCAACCTATGATGCCCTTAGAGAGGTAATTATTTTGGAGTAATTCATAAATTCACTGCCTGAAGTTGTGCGAACTCATGTTTGGCTTCCAGAATCAATTTCAGTCCATCAGAAATAGACACTGGAGCAAAGAGTGGTCCTCACGTGGAAAGGGAAAAGTAAATCTCAGTGAAGATCATAAGGCGAATTTACCACAGTGTCAAAAAAAAACCTTGAGGGGAACAAACAAGATAAAAGGCACAAACGTTTTCATTATAATAAAGTGAGCCACACAAAATCACAGAGTTGTTGTGCGATGAGAAAACAGATGTAGGAAAACCAGAGAAGACCATAAGATTTGTTGGAAAGTAGCAAAAATGCTCAAGGGAAGTTAGACAACTGCCTCAGAGTGTTCAAGATGGTCACAGGTTGATCAAGGAGGACGTGCCAGATCTGCTAATAACATCTACATGCAATGGTAAAGTTTATTCACATAGGCCAGGAGTAACAGATATGGAGGTTCCAATATTAACGGACACATGATCTTCTCAGTCTGTAATGCTGAGGGATGAGGAGATATGTACTCCTGCGGGACTATTGCCAGAAAATGGGCGGGTAGCAGGAATTCATGGTGAGACAAAAAGTGCTTATTATGTAAAGTGAGCTAGAGAGCCTGGAGAAAAGTGGAGAATGTGTGGTAGGAGTACTGGACCCCAAACTCTCAGCTCCGGGTAAAATTTGTCCTTGCACATGATATAGCTGATTCACCAGTAGGCATGCTGCCTACTCTAATTGGAAGGCCTGTGGAGAACTGGAGAATGGTTATACAGGAAGTTTCCCTGATTGTGTGATCACAAGATCACAGATGTACAGTTTGAAGCAGGAGAGATCAAAAGGCACAGGTAAGGAAGCTGACATAGAGTTATCCGAAACCATTTTTTTGACTAGGTAAGTGGAACAGAGAATGAGCAAATAAGAAAACATGCAAGTATTTTTAGCTCTGCTAAGATGAATGATTTGAAGCAGAAAGATGGTGAATTAAAACAGTAAAATCAAAAGACATTTAACAAGAAAGAGAATGAATGCATTCCTGTGTGGTATTACTTAACAAATGATGTCTTAATGCGGATATGGAGATCAGAGTACATTGAAGCAGATCAGACGTGGGCAAAAATTCATCGAATTGTTTTGCCTGTTGGGTATAGAAAGGAGGCGCTGCGAGTGGCACATGAGCTACTATTTGGAGATCATTTCGTGGTGAGGACAATGCAGATTGAAATACAAATATATCTTCACTGGCCTGGACTACACAAAGATGTTGTTGAATTTTGCCAGACGTCTCAATCATGTCACACAGGCAGTAATAAAACCTGCAACTTTAATAGCTATTACAGCGTTTGAGGAACCTTTCACAAGTGTCTTGATAGATTGCGTAGGTCCCCTACCTCAAACAAAAAGTGGGAATAACAATATATTAACAATAATGGGTGTGTCGACTAGATGTCCAGTGGCAATCCCATTATGCAGCATCACAGTTAAAAGAATTGTAGAAAAAATACTTACTTTGTTTTTACTAGATAAGGACTACCAATCGAGATCCAGGCAGATCAAGGATCAAATATCCCAACCAAACTATTCAAGGCAGTGATGAATAACTTGGGAATTAAGCAATACAGATCGACCAAATTCAGACGATATGAATTAATTTGTGGGCATGAAGTAAAGTGATCATTAACATTGGTTAAGGAGAAATTAATGAGTCAGAATTCAGAACCACCCATTTGGATGATGTGTCAGATTTTAGGAAACGATTGAATAGAGCTGAAGATTTGGGTAGACAGCACTTAAAAGTATTGCAACATACAATGAAACAGGAATTGGATCAGAATTCACAAATTCGGAATTTTGCAATTGGGAGTAAGGTATTGGTGTTACTTCCAGTAACAGTTGAGCCTTTAAAAAACAAGTTTTAGTGTACCAGATCAAATTGGAAGATATTCAATGAGGTAAACTACTTGATACGGACTCCAGACAGGAAGAGATCTCACAGAGTGTGTCATGTGAATATGTTCAAAAGATATTTTGATAGGGAAGGAAAGCAAGAGGAGAAGGTGTTAATGATTACAGCACAGAAGGAAGAACCGAAGTTCAGAGGATTCTGAATTGGAAATTTCACAAATCAAATTGAACAATGAGGAAGTTGTCAAACATTGGGATAAATTATTGAGCTACCTTCCACAAAAAAAGCAAACCGACCTGAAAGAGTTATTACTATCTCTGTGGAGAGATATGCAGAAATAAACTGAGAAGTACGAATATAATTGTGCGTGATTTAGACACAGGAGATGCTGTTCTGACTAAGCAACATCCTTATAGGTAAGACCCTCCAAAATTGGCACAGGTTCAGAAGGAGTAGAGCACATCCTCCAAGATGGCATAAACGAAGTGAGTTACAGTGACTGGACTTCACATATAGTCATGGTGCCAAAGCCAGATGGCACCCAACGTTCATGTCTGGACTCTCACAAAGTCAACACCGTTACAAAGACTGATGCATATCCAATTTCACGTTTGGAGAACTGTGTCAAAAAGTGGGAGAAGCCACTTATGTTTCTAATTTGGACTTGCTCAGAGGCTACTGGCAAGGGCCTCTATAACAGAAAGCAAAGGCAATTTCGGCTTTCGTCACGCCAACTGGACTATATCAGTTCAAAGTTGTGGTATTTGGTATGAGAAACAATCCAGCCACATCTCAGAGACTGATAATAAGGTCATTGCCAGATTATCCAACAGTGTGATGTACATTGATAACCTGATGATTTTTAGTCACTCATGGGAGGAACATTTACAGCATTTATCAGACTTGTACGATCAACTTCAGTAGGCAGGCTTGGTGGTAAGCCTAGCTAAAAGTGAATTTGAGAAAGCCAAAATCACGTTCCTGGGTCACGTTATTGGACTTGGACAAATGGCCCCATGAGATACGAAAATAAATGTAGTTGGGAATGTTCCAGACCGTAGACAAAAAGAAAGCCTAGTACTATGGTTCCTGGGATTGACTGGATTCTACCGACATTTTGTGCCAAACGTTAAGCAGTGTGGCTGCTCCCCTCACTGAATTGTCCGGGGCAAAAACTCTCAGTGGACAGAGATTTTGACAGCCTAAAGACTGTGTTAACCCCTGCCCACAGTATTAGCTACACAGGATTACACGAAGCATTTCAAGGTGGCTAACGATGCCAGTGATGTGGGTGTCAGTCTGGTGTTCCAGTAGGAGGATGATGAGGGAATAGAAAGATCCATCGGATGTTTTTTTTTTCTAGGAAGTCGAACGTGTATCAACAGAAATGTTCAACGGTGTAGAAAGAGATATTAAAACATCACAGTGTTTATATTACCAACAATGCATCCGAGACAATCATAGACACTGATCACAACACATTGACGTTTGTGGAAAGATTCAAGGACAAAAATGCCAGACTGTTTAGATGGAGCTTGTTGTTGCAGCCGTTCAATCTGACAATTAAGCATGTGGCAAGTCGCAAAAACATGTAAGCTGATGAGTTAGTCAGACTCCAATGAGATACGGAGGTATTCGGTGGTGGGTTTGCAGCGGCCTGAATTTGCATGGGTTTGCGCATGTTTGAATGTATAGTTAATATAGTGTATATGTCTGCATTTGAAGGGATAAAAATGCAACCATCTTTTGTATTCTGGTTATTTTTTAAGGGAGGGGAGATGTCACAAAGCTAGTCCCTTACTTGTCCAAAAGCTGTTCCTTGGCTCAAGGAGACTCTGTCCTTGATGTTTTTCAGAGGGACAAGAAAACGGGGCCAGGCTTCTGATCAGTTTGTTACAGAGATGAAAAGGATTTTCAGAGGCCTTTTGTTTATATGGAAACAGATGAGACTTCAGGCCAAAGTGGTCATGCTTTATAAGTGACCAGTATAATGAACAGAGAGTGGTGAGCTATTTAGCTGAACTAGCTGAGCTGAATTCAGCTGAGCAGTTTTCAGTTGAGTTTTGAACTGGGAAGTTCATCTGGGAGCTGTGTGAAAGCTCTCTCTTTTCTGACCTTCAATTTCAACCTGGAAGTATATGTTCCGTTTGTACTGGTTTTTATTGGGAGTTTGATTATTGAGACAGTTGTGTATGCTCGGAACAGCATAATTAAGTCTAGTTGAATAGGTTGAATTCTGTCGTGATTCTTTATTCTGTTCTTTGTGTTTCATTGTGTAATTTTATGAATAAAGTTTTTGTCTGTTTCAAAATGTAGTAGTCATCCTAGCTAAATTACTCCAATATCAATTCTCTTTCCCAATCCCTTTCCAACATGGCCATCCTTGGCGTCCTCCATTGCCACAACGAACCAAACCATGATTTGGAAGAACAAGATCTCATCTGTCTCCGTGTAGCCTACACCCCGGGGACTCAACATTGAATTCTCCAATTGCAAATAACCTCCCTTCCACTCCCCCGACTCCCTTCCCAGACCCTCCCCTCCCTTCCATTCCTCTGAGCAAGCTTTTGTCCAGCTACCTACCAACTGGACTCAGCCATCCCATCACCAACCCGCTGATACCCTTGATCTGTGTTCACTTATCCCCCACCTCGCCACACTGCCTTCTCCTCCCTCACCCGCCATTTTATCTATAGACCCCTTTACTCCCATCCACAGTCCTGACGAATGGTTATATCCAAGGTGTTCACTTCTCAACGTCTTGATGCTGCCTTGCTTATTTTGTTCTTCCAGCTTCCTGCGTGTGTATTTTGGATTCCAACATCTACTGTTTTTTTTAAATTGTCTTCTTGTGTAACAGGCAGGAGTGAGTGAACGCATTGCGCCTCTTGTTATTCAACAGATCAGATGGGTGGAATGGCTTTCTTATATTACTGTGAAACCAGCTAGAGTTGCTGAAGGAGTTCCTCTTTCTTTTAACCATGGAAATGTTTAGTGCCCAGCAGTGCTTTTGATTCATGTTACCTTTACATTAGCAGCACAAGCTTGAATGTTGTCCAGATTTGATACCTGAGTACCTTAGGAGGTGACTCATTGTTCTGAACATTGTATAATCTTCACAGAACATCCCCACCTCTGATCGTATGACAGAGGGAAAGACATTGATGAAGCAGCTGAAGATGTTTATGACGAAGACGCTCCCCTGAGGATTGCCCACAGGGATATCCAGGGACTGGGAGGATTGGTGTCCACCAGCCCACTGTGTTCTGAATGATCCAACCAGCGGGGGGTTTACAACTGATTCCCATCAAGTTAAATTTTGTTCAGCCTCCTTGACATCTCGCTCAATCAAATACTGTCAAGATATCAGGGCCAGTCACTTTACGCTGTGTTCATATCTTCTATCCATGTCAATAGGCCAAGGTATATGTGTGGGGAGTGTTTCCTTCTCTCAGAGGGTTAGTGATGGCTGGGACCAGATAGTTGGGGAGGCCAAATCACTGAAATGTTTGGGGGGTGCGAGTGGGTGTCAGTGGATTTTGACCCGTCAGAGAGTCGAGGTCTACAAAGAATTGGGCATAAAAGAGAAATTGCGGCCGAGTGAAGATCGGCCCTGACTTACTGAATGGAAGTGCAGGTCTGAGGGGCTATATAGCCTGGTTTTATTCCAGTATACCCCATAGTCCAGTCACTTTGTGGCCTCTTCCATTTCCTGTGTTACTGACTTCAAGTAACTGAATAGACTGATCCTGTTGCTGTGTAACTGATGATACTGGTGCTGCATGATCTGGTTACAGTTTTATAGGCCCGAGGGGTTTATTGGCTTCCTCCTGTAATTGTATATCAGGCTCCAGGGGCTGAAAGGCCTCATTCTGTTCTGTTGTAATTGAAATCCATGTTGACTAAATCTTGGAGAAAGTGAGCACTGCAGATGGTGGAGATTAGTGTTGAAAAGTGTGGCACTGGAAAAAACACGGCAGGTCAGGCAGCATGAGAGGAACAGGAGAATTGACGTATTGGACGTGCCTGATAAAAGGCTTATGTCCGAAACATACATCTCTTGCCCCTCGAATGCTGCCTGACCTGCTGTGCTTTCCAACACCACATGTTTCGACGTCTACTGCCTCACCCAAGTCCACCTTCCTTGTCACTCATCCAATTACATTAAGAAAATTGTCAAGCACAAACTTCCTCGCACAAAGCCACACTTACTATTCCTAATCAAAGCCTGTCTTTCTAAATGCATGTACATCTTATCCCTCAGAACCTTCTCAAGTAACTTACCTACCACGGGGTGTTAAACCTACTCATCTGTAGTTCCAAGGCTTTTTTGTGCAGTTTTCCTTGAATAAGGGCATGGCATTTGCTACCCTCCAGTCTTCCGGGACATCCACTGTGGTCAGTGACGATCAACATTATAGTCCAGGGTCGCCGAAAATTCTTCTGGAGCCACTTGAGGTGTTCTTGGATATATCGGGTAAGGACCATGAGACTTATCCACTTTCAAACATTCTAGTACGTCCACATCTCCTCTACTATGACATGGATTGTCCCTAAGATATCACTTCCTCAAGACTAACTTCCTCAAGTTCTGAAGTCATCATGTCTTTCTCCACGGTAAACATAGAGTAGAAATATTCGTTGAGGATTTCACCCATCTCTTATAGTTCCACAAATACTTGTCCGCATTGGTCTTCGATGGGTCCTATTTTCTCTCCAGTTATTGCTTTTTCTTTTAATATATTTAAGTACTTTTTAGATTCATCCTAATCTTCTCAGCCAAGGCTCTTTCTTGCCCCCTTTTTCACACCGACTGATTTCTTTCTTCAGTAAACTCCTGTATCTCTTATATATCTCCAGGGATTCCCTTGATCCCAGCTGCCTGTATCTGAGCCACGCCCGATGTTTGAACATGAACCTGTGGACCAGTTATATCCCATCTCCATAACTATAATGAAAACTAATAGAACTATTGGTTACTGGTCCAAAGTGCTCCCCCACTATTAATTCAGTCACCTGTCCAGCCCCATTTCCTTA